>NW_026893734.1:300000-470850 GCF_032452875.1 Bos javanicus | reverse complement strand
CCTCCTGCACGGATCATGTGCCTCAGCAGGCAAGAATCAAGCAGATGAGCAGGCATGAATCCTGCGGCCCAGCTGGCGATTATCAGGCAGCTGAGCAGGCATGAAACTGCGCCCAGCTGGCGATTATCAGGCAGATGAGCAGGCATGAAACCTGCGGCCCAGCTGGCGATTATCAAGCAGATGAGCAGGCATGAATCCTGTGGCCCAGCTGGCGATTATCAAGCAGATGAGCAGGCATGAATCCTGCGGCCCAGCTGGCGATTATCAAGCAGGTGAGCAGGCGCTGATCCTGCACCTCAGCAGGCAGTGATCACGTGGCTGTCATGCAGTGATCAGGTGACTGAGAAACACTGATCATGTGCCTGCTCATGTGCTGATCAGGTAGCTCTCCTGCATGGTTCATGTGCCTCAGCAGGCAAGAATCAAGCAGATGAGCAAGCATGAATCCTGCGGCCCAGCTGGGGATTATCAAGCAGATGAGCAGGCATGAATCCTGCGGCCCAGCTGGCGATTATCAGGCAGATGAGCAGGCATGAATCCTGCGGCCCAGCTGGGGATTATCAGGCAGCTGAGCAGGCATGAATCCTGCGGCCCAGCTGGCGATTATCAGGCAGCTGAGCAGGCATGAATCCTGCGGCCCAGCTGGCGTTATCAGGCAGCTGAGCAGGCATGAATCCTGCGGCCCAGCTGGCGATTATCAGGCAGCTGAGCAGGCGCTGATCCCGCACCTCAGCAGGCACTGATCACGTGCCTGTCATGCAGTGATCAGGTGACTGAGAGGCGCTGATCATGTGACTGCTCATGTGCTGATCAGGTAGCTCTCCTGCACGGATCATGGACCTCAGCAGGCAAGAATCTAGCAGCTGAGCAGGCATGAATCCTGCGGCCCAGCTGGCGATTATAAAGCAGGTGAGCAGGCGCTGATCCCGCACCTCAGCAGGCACTGATCACGTAACTGTCATGCAGTGATCAGGTGACTGAGAGGCGCTGATCATGTGACTGCTCATGTGCTGATCAGGTAGCTCTCCTGCACGGATCATGTGGCCTCAGCAGGCAAGAATCAAGCAGCTGAGCAGGCATGAATCCTGCGGCCCAGCTGGCGATTATCAGGCAGCTGAGCAGGCATGATCCCGGCCCAGCTGGCACTTATCAGGCAGCTGAGCAGGCATGATCAGGTGACTGAGAGGCGCTGATCATGTGACTGCTCATGTGCTGATCAGGTAGCTCTCCTGCACGGATCATGGCCCAGCTGGCAAGAATCAGCAGCTGAGCAGGCATGAATCCTGCGGCCCAGCTGGCGATTATCAGGCAGCTGAGCAGGCATGAATCCTGCGGCCCAGCTGGCGATTATCAGGCAGCTGAGCAGGCATGAATCCTGCGGCCCAGCTGGCGATTATCAGGCAGCTGAGCAGGCATGAATCCTGCGGCCCAGCTGGCGATTATCAGGCAGCTGAGCAGGCATGAATCCTGCGGCCCAGCTGGCGATTATCAGGCAGCTGAGCAGGCATGAATCCTGCGGCCCAGCTGGCGATTATCAGGCAGCTGAGCAGGCATGAATCCTGCGGCCCAGCTGGCGATTATCAGGCAGCTGAGCAGGCATGAATCCTGCGGCCCAGCTGGCGATTATCAGGCAGCTGAGCAGGCATGAATCCTGCGGCCCAGCTGGCGATTATCAGGCAGCTGAGCAGGCATGAATCCTGCGGCCCAGCTGGCGATTATCAGGCAGCTGAGCAGGCATGAATCCTGCGGCCCAGCTGGCGATTATCAGGCAGCTGAGCAGGCGCTGATCCCGCACCTGGCAGGCACTGATCACGTGGCTGTCATGCAGTGATCAGGTGACTGAGAGGCGCTGATCATGTGACTGCTCATGTGCTGATCAGGTAGCTCTCCTGCACGGATCATGTCAGGCAGCTCCTGCACGGATCATGTGCCCAGCAGGCAAGAATCAGGCAGCTGAGCAGGCATGAATCCTGCGGCCCAGCTGGCGATTATCAGGCAGCTGAGCAGGCATGAATCCTGCGGCCCAGCTGGCGATTATCAGGCAGCTGAGCAGGCATGAATCCTGCGGCCCAGCTGGCGATTATCAGGCAGCTGAGCAGGCATGAATCCTGCGGCCCAGCTGGCGATTATCAGGCAGCTGAGCAGGCATGAATCCTGCGGCCCAGCTGGCGATTATCAGGCAGCTGAGCAGGCGCTGATCCTGCACCTCAGCAGGCACTGATCACGTGCCTGTCATGCAGTGATCAGGTGACTGAGAGGCGCTGATCATGTGACTGCTCATGTGCTGATCAGGTAGCTCTCCTGCATGGATCATGTGCCTCAGCAGGCAAGAATCAAGCAGCTGAGCAGGCATGAATCCTGCGGCCCAGCTGGCGATTATCAGGCAGCTGAGCAGGCATGAATCCTGCGGCCCAGCTGGCGATTATCAGGCAGCTGAGCAGGCATGAATCCTGCGGCCCAGCTGGCGATTATCAGGCAGCTGAGCAGGCATGAATCCTGCGGCCCAGCTGGCGATTATCAGGCAGCTGAGCAGGCATGAATCCTGCGGCCCAGCTGGCGATTATCAGGCAGCTGAGCAGGCATGAATCCTGCGGCCCAGCTGGCGATTATCAGGCAGCTGAGCAGGCGCTGATCCCGCACCTCAGCAGGCACTGATCACGTGCCTGTCATGCAGTGATCAGGTGACTGAGAGGCGCTGATCATGTGACTGCTCATGTGCTGATCAGGTAGCTCTCCTGCACGGATCATGTGCCTCAGCAGGCAAGAATCAAGCAGCTGAGCAGGCATGAATCCGGCGGCCCAGCTGGCGATTATCAGGCAGCTGAGCAGGCGCTGATCCCGCACCTCAGCAGGCACTGATCAGGCCTGTCATGCAGTGATCAGGTGACAGAGGCGCTGATCATGACTGCTCATGTGCTGATCAGGCAGCTGAGCAGGCATGGATCCTGGGCCCAGCAGGCAAGAATCAGGCAGCTGAGCAGGCATGAATCCTGCGGCCCAGCTGGCGATTATCAGGCAGCTGAGCAGGCGCTGATCCCGCACCTCAGCAGGCACTGATCACGTGCCTGTCATGCAGTGATCAGGTGACTGAGAGGCGCTGATCATGTGACTGCTCATGTGCTGATCAGGTAGCTCTCCTGCACGGATCATGGCCTCAGCAGGCAAGAATCAGCAGCTGAGCAGGCATGAATCCTGCGGCCCAGCTGGCGATTATCAGGCAGCTGAGCAGGCATGAATCCTGCGGCCCAGCTGGCGATTATCAGGCAGCTGAGCAGGCATGAATCCTGCGGCCCAGCTGGCGATTATCAGGCAGCTGAGCAGGCATGAATCCTGCGGCCCAGCTGGCGATTATCAGGCAGCTGAGCAGGCATGAATCCTGCGGCCCAGCTGGCGATTATCAGGCAGCTGAGCAGGCATGAATCCTGCGGCCCAGCTGGCGATTATCAGGCAGCTGAGCAGGCATGAATCCTGCGGCCCAGCTGGCGATTATCAGGCAGCTGAGCAGGCATGAATCCTGCGGCCCAGCTGGCGATTATCAGGCAGCTGAGCAGGCATGAATCCTGCGGCCCAGCTGGCGATTATCAGGCAGCTGAGCAGGCATGAATCCTGCGGCCCAGCTGGCGATTATCAGGCAGCTGAGCAGGCATGAATCCTGCGGCCCAGCTGGCGATTATCAGGCAGCTGAGCAGGCGCTGATCCCGCACCTCAGCAGGCACTGATCACGTGCCTGTCATGCAGTGATCAGGTGACTGAGAGGCGCTGATCATGTGACTGCTCATGTGCTGATCAGGTAGCTCTCCTGCACGGATCATGTCAGGAGCTCTCCTGCACGGATCATGTGCCCAGCTGGCAAGAATCAGGCAGCTGAGCAGGCATGAATCCTGCGGCCCAGCTGGCGATTATCAGGCAGCTGAGCAGGCATGAATCCTGCGGCCCAGCTGGCGATTATCAGGCAGCTGAGCAGGCATGAATCCTGCGGCCCAGCTGGCGATTATCAGGCAGCTGAGCAGGCATGAATCCTGCGGCCCAGCTGGCGATTATCAGGCAGCTGAGCAGGCATGAATCCTGCGGCCCAGCTGGCGATTATCAGGCAGCTGAGCAGGCGCTGATCCTGCACTCAGCAGGCACTGATCACGTGCCTGTCATGCAGTGATCAGGTGACTGAGAGGCGCTGATCATGTGACTGCTCATGTGCTGATCAGGTAGCTCTCCTGCACGGATCATGTGCCTCAGCAGGCAAGAATCAAGCAGCTGAGCAGGCATGAATCCTGCGGCCCAGCTGGCGATTATCAGGCAGCTGAGCAGGCATGAATCCTGCGGCCCAGCTGGCGATTATCAGGCAGCTGAGCAGGCATGAATCCTGCGGCCCAGCTGGCGATTATCAGGCAGCTGAGCAGGCATGAATCCTGCGGCCCAGCTGGCGATTATCAGGCAGCTGAGCAGGCATGAATCCTGCGGCCCAGCTGGCGATTATCAGGCAGCTGAGCAGGCATGAATCCTGCGGCCCAGCTGGCGATTATCAGGCAGCTGAGCAGGCATGAATCCTGCGGCCCAGCTGGCGATTATCAGGCAGCTGAGCAGGCATGAATCCTGCGGCCCAGCTGGCGATTATCAGGCAGCTGAGCAGGCATGAATCCTGCGGCCCAGCTGGCGATTATCAGGCAGCTGAGCAGGCATGAATCCTGCGGCCCAGCTGGCGATTATCAGGCAGCTGAGCAGGCATGAATCCTGCGGCCCAGCTGGCGATTATCAGGCAGCTGAGCAGGCATGAATCCTGCGGCCCAGCTGGCGATTATCAGGCAGCTGAGCAGGCATGAATCCTGCGGCCCAGCTGGCGATTATCAGGCAGCTGAGCAGGCGCTGATCCCGCACTCAGCAGGCACTGATCACGTGGCTGTCATGCAGTGATCAGGTGACTGAGAGGCGCTGATCATGTGACTGCTCATGTGCTGATCAGGTAGCTCTCCTGCACGGATCATGTCAGGCAGCTCTCAGGCATGAATCCTGTGCCCAGCTGGCGATTATCAGGCAGCTGAGCAGGCATGAATCCTGCGGCCCAGCTGGCGATTATCAGGCAGCTGAGCAGGCATGAATCCTGCGGCCCAGCTGGCGATTATCAGGCAGCTGAGCAGGCATGAATCCTGCGGCCCAGCTGGCGATTATCAGGCAGCTGAGCAGGCATGAATCCTGCGGCCCAGCTGGCGATTATCAGGCAGCTGAGCAGGCATGAATCCTGCGGCCCAGCTGGCGATTATCAGGCAGCTGAGCAGGCATGAATCCTGCGGCCCAGCTGGCGATTATCAGGCAGCTGAGCAGGCATGAATCCTGCGGCCCAGCTGGCGATTATCAGGCAGCTGAGCAGGCATGAATCCTGCGGCCCAGCTGGCGATTATCAGGCAGCTGAGCAGGCGCTGATCCCGCACCTCAGCAGGCACTGATCACGTGCCTGTCATGCAGTGATCAGGTGACTGAGAGGCGCTGATCATGTGACTGCTCATGTGCTGATCAGGTAGCTCTCCTGCACGGATCATGTGCCTCAGCAGGCAAGAATCAAGCAGCTGAGCAGGCATGAATCCTGCGGCCCAGCTGGCGATTATCAGGCAGCTGAGCAGGCATGAATCCTGCGGCCCAGCTGGCGATTATCAGGCAGCTGAGCAGGCATGAATCCTGCGGCCCAGCTGGCGATTATCAGGCAGCTGAGCAGGCATGAATCCTGCGGCCCAGCTGGCGATTATCAGGCAGCTGAGCAGGCATGAATCCTGCGGCCCAGCTGGCGATTATCAGGCAGCTGAGCAGGCATGAATCCTGCGGCCCAGCTGGCGATTATCAGGCAGCTGAGCAGGCATGAATCCTGCGGCCCAGCTGGCGATTATCAGGCAGCTGAGCAGGCGCTGATCCCGCACCTCAGCAGGCACTGATCACGTGCCTGTCATGCAGTGATCAGGTGACTGAGAGGCGCTGATCATGTGACTGCTCATGTGCTGATCAGGTAGCTCTCCTGCACGGATCATGTGCCTCAGCAGGCAAGAATCAAGCAGCTGAGCAGGCATGAATCCTGCGGCCCAGCTGGCGATTATCAGGCAGCTGAGCAGGCATGAATCCTGCGGCCCAGCTGGCGATTATCAGGCAGCTGAGCAGGCATGAATCCTGCGGCCCAGCTGGCGATTATCAGGCAGCTGAGCAGGCATGAATCCTGCGGCCCAGCTGGCGATTATCAGGCAGCTGAGCAGGCATGAATCCTGCGGCCCAGCTGGCGATTATCAGGCAGCTGAGCAGGCATGAATCCTGCGGCCCAGCTGGCGATTATCAGGCAGCTGAGCAGGCATGAATCCTGCGGCCCAGCTGGCGATTATCAGGCAGCTGAGCAGGCATGAATCCTGCGGCCCAGCTGGCGATTATCAGGCAGCTGAGCAGGCATGAATCCTGCGGCCCAGCTGGCGATTATCAGGCAGCTGAGCAGGCATGAATCCTGCGGCCCAGCTGGCGATTATCAGGCAGCTGAGCAGGCATGAATCCTGCGGCCCAGCTGGCGATTATCAGGCAGCTGAGCAGGCATGAATCCTGCGGCCCAGCTGGCGATTATCAGGCAGCTGAGCAGGCGCTGATCCCGCACCTCAGCAGGCACTGATCACGTGGCTGTCATGCAGTGATCAGGTGACTGAGAGGCGCTGATCATGTGACTGCTCATGTGCTGATCAGGTAGCTCTCCTGCACGGATCATGTCAGGCAGCTCTCCTGCACGGATCATGTGCCCAGCTGGCGATTATCAGGCAGCTGAGCAGGCATGAATCCTGCGGCCCAGCTGGCGATTATCAGGCAGCTGAGCAGGCATGAATCCTGCGGCCCAGCTGGCGATTATCAGGCAGCTGAGCAGGCATGAATCCTGCGGCCCAGCTGGCGATTATCAGGCAGCTGAGCAGGCATGAATCCTGCGGCCCAGCTGGCGATTATCAGGCAGCTGAGCAGGCATGAATCCTGCGGCCCAGCTGGCGATTATCAGGCAGCTGAGCAGGCGCTGATCCCGCACCTCAGCAGGCACTGATCACGTGCCTGTCATGCAGTGATCAGGTGACTGAGAGGCGCTGATCATGTGACTGCTCATGTGCTGATCAGGTAGCTCTCCTGCATGGATCATGTGCCTCAGCAGGCAAGAATCAAGCAGCTGAGCAGGCATGAATCCTGCGGCCCAGCTGGCGATTATCAGGCAGCTGAGCAGGCATGAATCCTGCGGCCCAGCTGGCGATTATCAGGCAGCTGAGCAGGCATGAATCCTGCGGCCCAGCTGGCGATTATCAGGCAGCTGAGCAGGCATGAATCCTGCGGCCCAGCTGGCGATTATCAGGCAGCTGAGCAGGCATGAATCCTGCGGCCCAGCTGGCGATTATCAGGCAGCTGAGCAGGCATGAATCCTGCGGCCCAGCTGGCGATTATCAGGCAGCTGAGCAGGCATGAATCCTGCGGCCCAGCTGGCGATTATCAGGCAGCTGAGCAGGCATGAATCCTGCGGCCCAGCTGGCGATTATCAGGCAGCTGAGCAGGCATGAATCCTGCGGCCCAGCTGGCGATTATCAGGCAGCTGAGCAGGCGCTGATCCCGCACCTCAGCAGGCACTGATCACGTGCCTGTCATGCAGTGATCAGGTGACTGAGAGGCGCTGATCATGTGACTGCTCATGTGCTGATCAGGTAGCTCTCCTGCACGGATCATGTGCCTCAGCAGGCAAGAATCAAGCAGCTGAGCAGGCATGAATCCTGCGGCCCAGCTGGCGATTATCAGGCAGCTGAGCAGGCATGAATCCTGCGGCCCAGCTGGCGATTATCAGGCAGCTGAGCAGGCATGAATCCTGCGGCCCAGCTGGCGATTATCAGGCAGCTGAGCAGGCATGAATCCTGCGGCCCAGCTGGCGATTATCAGGCAGCTGAGCAGGCATGAATCCTGCGGCCCAGCTGGCGATTATCAGGCAGCTGAGCAGGCTGAATCCGCACCTCAGCAGGCACTGATCACGTGCTGTCATGCAGTGATCAGGTGACTGAGAGGCGCTGATCATGTGACTGCTCATGTGCTGATCAGGCAGCTCTCCTGCACGGATCATGTGCCCAGCTGGCAAGAATCAGGCAGCTGAGCAGGCATGAATCCTGCGGCCCAGCTGGCGATTATCAGGCAGCTGAGCAGGCATGATCCTGCACCTCAGCAGGCACTGATCACGTGGCTGTCATGCAGTGATCAGGTGACTGAGAGGCACTGATCATGTGACTGCTCATGTGCTGATCAGGCTGAGCTCCTGCATGGATCATGTGCCCAGCTGGCAAGAATCAGGCAGCTGAGCAGGCATGAATCCTGCGGCCCAGCTGGCGATTATCAGGCAGCTGAGCAGGCATGAATCCTGCGGCCCAGCTGGCGATTATCAGGCAGCTGAGCAGGCATGAATCCTGCGGCCCAGCTGGCGATTATCAGGCAGCTGAGCAGGCCTGATCCCGCACCTCAGCAGGCACTGATCACGTGCCTGTCATGCAGTGATCAGGTGACTGAGAGGCGCTGATCATGTGACTGCTCATGTGCTGATCAGGTAGCTCTCCTGCACGGATCATGTGCCTCAGCAGGCAAGAATCAAGCAGCTGAGCAGGCATGAATCCTGCGGCCCAGCTGGCGATTATCAGGCAGCTGAGCAGGCATGAATCCTGCGGCCCAGCTGGCGATTATCAGGCAGCTGAGCAGGCATGAATCCTGCGGCCCAGCTGGCGATTATCAGGCAGCTGAGCAGGCATGAATCCTGCGGCCCAGCTGGCGATTATCAGGCAGCTGAGCAGGCGCTGATCCCGCACCTCAGCAGGCACTGATCACGTGCCTGTCATGCAGTGATCAGGTGACTGAGAGGCGCTGATCATGTGACTGCTCATGTGCTGATCAGGTAGCTCTCCTGCACGGATCATGTGCCCCAGCAGGCAAGAATCAAGCAGCTGAGCAGGCATGAATCCTGCGGCCCAGCTGGCGATTATCAGGCAGCTGAGCAGGCATGAATCCTGCGGCCCAGCTGGCGATTATCAGGCAGCTGAGCAGGCATGAATCCTGCGGCCCAGCTGGCGATTATCAGGCAGCTGAGCAGGCATGAATCCTGCGGCCCAGCTGGCGATTATCAGGCAGCTGAGCAGGCATGAATCCTGCGGCCCAGCTGGCGATTATCAGGCAGCTGAGCAGGCATGAATCCTGCGGCCCAGCTGGCGATTATCAGGCAGCTGAGCAGGCGCTGATCCCGCACCTCAGCAGGCACTGATCACGTGCCTGTCATGCAGTGATCAGGTGACTGAGAGGCGCTGATCATGTGACTGCTCATGTGCTGATCAGGTAGCTCTCCTGCACGGATCATGTGCCTCAGCAGGCAAGAATCAAGCAGCTGAGCAGGCATGAATCCTGCGGCCCAGCTGGCGATTATCAGGCAGCTGAGCAGGCATGAATCCTGCGGCCCAGCTGGCGATTATCAGGCAGCTGAGCAGGCATGAATCCTGCGGCCCAGCTGGCGATTATCAGGCAGCTGAGCAGGCATGAATCCTGCGGCCCAGCTGGCGATTATCAGGCAGCTGAGCAGGCATGAATCCTGCGGCCCAGCTGGCGATTATCAGGCAGCTGAGCAGGCATGAATCCTGCGGCCCAGCTGGCGATTATCAGGCAGCTGAGCAGGCATGAATCCTGCGGCCCAGCTGGCGATTATCAGGCAGCTGAGCAGGCATGAATCCTGCGGCCCAGCTGGCGATTATCAGGCAGCTGAGCAGGCATGAATCCTGCGGCCCAGCTGGCGATTATCAGGCAGCTGAGCAGGCATGAATCCTGCGGCCCAGCTGGCGATTATCAGGCAGCTGAGCAGGCATGAATCCTGCGGCCCAGCTGGCGATTATCAGGCAGCTGAGCAGGCATGAATCCTGCGGCCCAGCTGGCGATTATCAGGCAGCTGAGCAGGCATGAATCCTGCGGCCCAGCTGGCGATTATCAGGCAGCTGAGCAGGCATGAATCCTGCGGCCCAGCTGGCGATTATCAGGCAGCTGAGCAGGCATGAATCCTGCGGCCCAGCTGGCGATTATCAGGCAGCTGAGCAGGCATGAATCCTGCGGCCCAGCTGGCGATTATCAGGCAGCTGAGCAGGCATGAATCCTGCGGCCCAGCTGGCGATTATCAGGCAGCTGAGCAGGCGCTGATCCCGCACCTCAGCAGGCACTGATCACGTGGCTGTCATGCAGTGATCAGGTGACTGAGAGGCGCTGATCATGTGACTGCTCATGTGCTGATCAGGTAGCTGCACGGATCATGTCAGGCAGCTCTCAGGCATGAATCATGTGCCCAGCTGGCGATTATCAGGCAGCTGAGCAGGCATGAATCCTGCGGCCCAGCTGGCGATTATCAGGCAGCTGAGCAGGCATGAATCCTGCGGCCCAGCTGGCGATTATCAGGCAGCTGAGCAGGCATGAATCCTGCGGCCCAGCTGGCGATTATCAGGCAGCTGAGCAGGCATGAATCCTGCGGCCCAGCTGGCGATTATCAGGCAGCTGAGCAGGCATGAATCCTGCGGCCCAGCTGGCGATTATCAGGCAGCTGAGCAGGCGCTGATCCCGCACCTCAGCAGGCACTGATCACGTGCCTGTCATGCAGTGATCAGGTGACTGAGAGGCGCTGATCATGTGACTGCTCATGTGCTGATCAGGTAGCTCTCCTGCATGGATCATGTGCCTCAGCAGGCAAGAATCAAGCAGCTGAGCAGGCATGAATCCTGCGGCCCAGCTGGCGATTATCAGGCAGCTGAGCAGGCATGAATCCTGCGGCCCAGCTGGCGATTATCAGGCAGCTGAGCAGGCATGAATCCTGCGGCCCAGCTGGCGATTATCAGGCAGCTGAGCAGGCATGAATCCTGCGGCCCAGCTGGCGATTATCAGGCAGCTGAGCAGGCATGAATCCTGCGGCCCAGCTGGCGATTATCAGGCAGCTGAGCAGGCATGAATCCTGCGGCCCAGCTGGCGATTATCAGGCAGCTGAGCAGGCATGAATCCTGCGGCCCAGCTGGCGATTATCAGGCAGCTGAGCAGGCATGAATCCTGCGGCCCAGCTGGCGATTATCAGGCAGCTGAGCAGGCATGAATCCTGCGGCCCAGCTGGCGATTATCAGGCAGCTGAGCAGGCGCTGATCCCGCACCTCAGCAGGCACTGATCACGTGCCTGTCATGCAGTGATCAGGTGACTGAGAGGCGCTGATCATGTGACTGCTCATGTGCTGATCAGGTAGCTCTCCTGCACGGATCATGTGCCTCAGCAGGCAAGAATCAAGCAGCTGAGCAGGCATGAATCCTGCGGCCCAGCTGGCGATTATCAGGCAGCTGAGCAGGCATGAATCCTGCGGCCCAGCTGGCGATTATCAGGCAGCTGAGCAGGCATGAATCCTGCGGCCCAGCTGGCGATTATCAGGCAGCTGAGCAGGCATGAATCCTGCGGCCCAGCTGGCGATTATCAGGCAGCTGAGCAGGCATGAATCCTGCGGCCCAGCTGGCGATTATCAGGCAGCTGAGCAGGCTGATCCGCACCTCAGCAGGCACTGATCACGTGCTGTCATGCAGTGATCAGGTGACTGAGAGGCGCTGATCATGTGACTGCTCATGTGCTGATCAGGCAGCTCTCCTGCACGGATCATGTGCCTCAGGGAATCAGGCAGCTGAGCAGGCATGAATCCTGCGGCCCAGCTGGCGATTATCAGGCAGCTGAGCAGGCGCTGAATCCTGCACCTCAGCAGGCACTGATCACGTGGCTGTCATGCAGTGATCAGGTGACTGAGAGGCGCTGATCATGTGACTGCTCATGTGCTGATCAGGTAGCTCTCCTGCACGGATCATGTGCCTCAGCAGGCAAGAATCAAGCAGCTGAGCAGGCATGAATCCTGCGGCCCAGCTGGCGATTATCAGGCAGCTGAGCAGGCATGAATCCTGCGGCCCAGCTGGCGATTATCAGGCAGCTGAGCAGGCATGAATCCTGCGGCCCAGCTGGCGATTATCAGGCAGCTGAGCAGGCATGAATCCTGCGGCCCAGCTGGCGATTATCAGGCAGCTGAGCAGGCATGAATCCTGCGGCCCAGCTGGCGATTATCAGGCAGCTGAGCAGGCATGAATCCTGCGGCCCAGCTGGCGATTATCAGGCAGCTGAGCAGGCATGAATCCTGCGGCCCAGCTGGCGATTATCAGGCAGCTGAGCAGGCATGAATCCTGCGGCCCAGCTGGCGATTATCAGGCAGCTGAGCAGGCATGAATCCTGCGGCCCAGCTGGCGATTATCAGGCAGCTGAGCAGGCATGAATCCTGCGGCCCAGCTGGCGATTATCAGGCAGCTGAGCAGGCATGAATCCTGCGGCCCAGCTGGCGATTATCAGGCAGCTGAGCAGGCATGAATCCTGCGGCCCAGCTGGCGATTATCAGGCAGCTGAGCAGGCATGAATCCTGCGGCCCAGCTGGCGATTATCAGGCAGCTGAGCAGGCATGAATCCTGCGGCCCAGCTGGCGATTATCAGGCAGCTGAGCAGGCGCTGATCCCGCACCTCAGCAGGCACTGATCACGTGGCTGTCATGCAGTGATCAGGTGACTGAGAGGCGCTGATCATGTGACTGCTCATGTGCTGATCAGGTAGCTCTCCTGCACGGATCATGTCAGGCAGCTCTCAGGCATGGATCATGTGCCCAGCTGGCGATTATCAGGCAGCTGAGCAGGCATGAATCCTGCGGCCCAGCTGGCGATTATCAGGCAGCTGAGCAGGCATGAATCCTGCGGCCCAGCTGGCGATTATCAGGCAGCTGAGCAGGCATGAATCCTGCGGCCCAGCTGGCGATTATCAGGCAGCTGAGCAGGCATGAATCCTGCGGCCCAGCTGGCGATTATCAGGCAGCTGAGCAGGCATGAATCCTGCGGCCCAGCTGGCGATTATCAGGCAGCTGAGCAGGCGCTGATCCTGCACCTCAGCAGGCACTGATCACGTGCCTGTCATGCAGTGATCAGGTGACTGAGAGGCGCTGATCATGTGACTGCTCATGTGCTGATCAGGTAGCTCTCCTGCATGGATCATGTGCCTCAGCAGGCAAGAATCAAGCAGCTGAGCAGGCATGAATCCTGCGGCCCAGCTGGCGATTATCAGGCAGCTGAGCAGGCATGAATCCTGCGGCCCAGCTGGCGATTATCAGGCAGCTGAGCAGGCATGAATCCTGCGGCCCAGCTGGCGATTATCAGGCAGCTGAGCAGGCATGAATCCTGCGGCCCAGCTGGCGATTATCAGGCAGCTGAGCAGGCATGAATCCTGCGGCCCAGCTGGCGATTATCAGGCAGCTGAGCAGGCATGAATCCTGCGGCCCAGCTGGCGATTATCAGGCAGCTGAGCAGGCGCTGATCCCGCACCTCAGCAGGCACTGATCACGTGCCTGTCATGCAGTGATCAGGTGACTGAGAGGCGCTGATCATGTGACTGCTCATGTGCTGATCAGGTAGCTCTCCTGCACGGATCATGGCCTCAGCAGGCAAGAATCAGCAGCTGAGCAGGCATGAATCCTGCGGCCCAGCTGGCGATTATCAGGCAGCTGAGCAGGCATGATCCCGGCCCAGCAGGCACTGATCACGCCTGTCATGCAGTGATCAGGTGACTGAGAGGCGCTGATCATGTGACTGCTCATGTGCTGATCAGGCAGCTGAGCACGGATCATGGCCTCAGCAGGCAAGAATCAGGCAGCTGAGCAGGCATGAATCCTGCGGCCCAGCTGGCGATTATCAGGCAGCTGAGCAGGCGCTGATCCCGCACCTCAGCAGGCACTGATCACGTGCCTGTCATGCAGTGATCAGGTGACTGAGAGGCGCTGATCATGTGACTGCTCATGTGCTGATCAGGTAGCTCTCCTGCACGGATCATGTGCCTCAGCAGGCAAGAATCAGCAGCTGAGCAGGCATGAATCCTGCGGCCCAGCTGGCGATTATCAGGCAGCTGAGCAGGCATGAATCCTGCGGCCCAGCTGGCGATTATCAGGCAGCTGAGCAGGCATGAATCCTGCGGCCCAGCTGGCGATTATCAGGCAGCTGAGCAGGCATGAATCCTGCGGCCCAGCTGGCGATTATCAGGCAGCTGAGCAGGCATGAATCCTGCGGCCCAGCTGGCGATTATCAGGCAGCTGAGCAGGCATGAATCCTGCGGCCCAGCTGGCGATTATCAGGCAGCTGAGCAGGCATGAATCCTGCGGCCCAGCTGGCGATTATCAGGCAGCTGAGCAGGCATGAATCCTGCGGCCCAGCTGGCGATTATCAGGCAGCTGAGCAGGCATGAATCCTGCGGCCCAGCTGGCGATTATCAGGCAGCTGAGCAGGCATGAATCCTGCGGCCCAGCTGGCGATTATCAGGCAGCTGAGCAGGCATGAATCCTGCGGCCCAGCTGGCGATTATCAGGCAGCTGAGCAGGCGCTGATCCCGCACCTCAGCAGGCACTGATCACGTGCCTGTCATGCAGTGATCAGGTGACTGAGAGGCGCTGATCATGTGACTGCTCATGTGCTGATCAGGTAGCTCTCCTGCACGGATCATGTCAGGCAGCTCCTGCATGGATCATGTGCCCAGCTGGCAATTATCAGGCAGCTGAGCAGGCATGAATCCTGCGGCCCAGCTGGCGATTATCAGGCAGCTGAGCAGGCATGAATCCTGCGGCCCAGCTGGCGATTATCAGGCAGCTGAGCAGGCATGAATCCTGCGGCCCAGCTGGCGATTATCAGGCAGCTGAGCAGGCATGAATCCTGCGGCCCAGCTGGCGATTATCAGGCAGCTGAGCAGGCATGAATCCTGCGGCCCAGCTGGCGATTATCAGGCAGCTGAGCAGGCGCTGATCCCGCACCTCAGCAGGCACTGATCACGTGCCTGTCATGCAGTGATCAGGTGACTGAGAGGCGCTGATCATGTGACTGCTCATGTGCTGATCAGGTAGCTCTCCTGCATGGATCATGTGCCTCAGCAGGCAAGAATCAAGCAGCTGAGCAGGCATGAATCCTGCGGCCCAGCTGGCGATTATCAGGCAGCTGAGCAGGCATGAATCCTGCGGCCCAGCTGGCGATTATCAGGCAGCTGAGCAGGCATGAATCCTGCGGCCCAGCTGGCGATTATCAGGCAGCTGAGCAGGCATGAATCCTGCGGCCCAGCTGGCGATTATCAGGCAGCTGAGCAGGCATGAATCCTGCGGCCCAGCTGGCGATTATCAGGCAGCTGAGCAGGCATGAATCCTGCGGCCCAGCTGGCGATTATCAGGCAGCTGAGCAGGCATGAATCCTGCGGCCCAGCTGGCGATTATCAGGCAGCTGAGCAGGCATGAATCCTGCGGCCCAGCTGGCGATTATCAGGCAGCTGAGCAGGCATGAATCCTGCGGCCCAGCTGGCGATTATCAGCAGCTGAGCAGGCGCTGATCCCGCACCTCAGCAGGCACTGATCACGTGCCTGTCATGCAGTGATCAGGTGACTGAGAGGCGCTGATCATGTGACTGCTCATGTGCTGATCAGGTAGCTCTCCTGCACGGATCATGTGCCTCAGCAGGCAAGAATCAAGCAGCTGAGCAGGCATGAATCCTGCGGCCCAGCTGGCGATTATCAGGCAGCTGAGCAGGCATGAATCCTGCGGCCCAGCTGGCGATTATCAGGCAGCTGAGCAGGCATGAATCCTGCGGCCCAGCTGGCGATTATCAGGCAGCTGAGCAGGCATGAATCCTGCGGCCCAGCTGGCGATTATCAGGCAGCTGAGCAGGCATGAATCCTGCGGCCCAGCTGGCGATTATCAGGCAGCTGAGCAGGCATGAATCCTGCGGCCCAGCTGGCGATTATCAGGCAGCTGAGCAGGCATGAATCCTGCGGCCCAGCTGGCGATTATCAGGCAGCTGAGCAGGCGCTGATCCCGCACCTCAGCAGGCACTGATCACGTGCCTGTCATGCAGTGATCAGGTGACTGAGAGGCGCTGATCATGTGACTGCTCATGTGCTGATCAGGTAGCTCTCCTGCACGGATCATGTGCCTCAGCAGGCAAGAATCAAGCAGCTGAGCAGGCATGAATCCTGCGGCCCAGCTGGCGATTATCAGGCAGCTGAGCAGGCATGAATCCTGCGGCCCAGCTGGCGATTATCAGGCAGCTGAGCAGGCATGAATCCTGCGGCCCAGCTGGCGATTATCAGGCAGCTGAGCAGGCATGAATCCTGCGGCCCAGCTGGCGATTATCAGGCAGCTGAGCAGGCATGAATCCTGCGGCCCAGCTGGCGATTATCAGGCAGCTGAGCAGGCATGAATCCTGCGGCCCAGCTGGCGATTATCAGGCAGCTGAGCAGGCATGAATCCTGCGGCCCAGCTGGCGATTATCAGGCAGCTGAGCAGGCATGAATCCTGCGGCCCAGCTGGCGATTATCAGGCAGCTGAGCAGGCATGAATCCTGCGGCCCAGCTGGCGATTATCAGGCAGCTGAGCAGGCATGAATCCTGCGGCCCAGCTGGCGATTATCAGGCAGCTGAGCAGGCATGAATCCTGCGGCCCAGCTGGCGATTATCAGGCAGCTGAGCAGGCATGAATCCTGCGGCCCAGCTGGCGATTATCAGGCAGCTGAGCAGGCGCTGATCCCGCACCTCAGCAGGCACTGATCACGTGGCTGTCATGCAGTGATCAGGTGACTGAGAGGCGCTGATCATGTGACTGCTCATGTGCTGATCAGGTAGCTGTCCTGCACGGATCATGTCAGGCAGCTCTCCTGCACGGATCATGTGCCCAGCTGGCGATTATCAGGCAGCTGAGCAGGCATGAATCCTGCGGCCCAGCTGGCGATTATCAGGCAGCTGAGCAGGCATGAATCCTGCGGCCCAGCTGGCGATTATCAGGCAGCTGAGCAGGCATGAATCCTGCGGCCCAGCTGGCGATTATCAGGCAGCTGAGCAGGCATGAATCCTGCGGCCCAGCTGGCGATTATCAGGCAGCTGAGCAGGCGCTGATCCCGCACCTCAGCAGGCACTGATCACGTGCCTGTCATGCAGTGATCAGGTGACTGAGAGGCGCTGATCATGTGACTGCTCATGTGCTGATCAGGTAGCTCTCCTGCACGGATCATGTGCCTCAGCAGGCAAGAATCAAGCAGCTGAGCAGGCATGAATCCTGCGGCCCAGCTGGCGATTATCAGGCAGCTGAGCAGGCATGAATCCTGCGGCCCAGCTGGCGATTATCAGGCAGCTGAGCAGGCATGAATCCTGCGGCCCAGCTGGCGATTATCAGGCAGCTGAGCAGGCATGAATCCTGCGGCCCAGCTGGCGATTATCAGGCAGCTGAGCAGGCATGAATCCTGCGGCCCAGCTGGCGATTATCAGGCAGCTGAGCAGGCATGAATCCTGCGGCCCAGCTGGCGATTATCAGGCAGCTGAGCAGGCATGAATCCTGCGGCCCAGCTGGCGATTATCAGGCAGCTGAGCAGGCATGAATCCTGCGGCCCAGCTGGCGATTATCAGGCAGCTGAGCAGGCATGAATCCTGCGGCCCAGCTGGCGATTATCAGGCAGCTGAGCAGGCATGAATCCTGCGGCCCAGCTGGCGATTATCAGGCAGCTGAGCAGGCATGAATCCTGCGGCCCAGCTGGCGATTATCAGGCAGCTGAGCAGGCATGAATCCTGCGGCCCAGCTGGCGATTATCAGGCAGCTGAGCAGGCGCTGATCCCGCACCTCAGCAGGCACTGATCACGTGGCTGTCATGCAGTGATCAGGTGACTGAGAGGCGCTGATCATGTGACTGCTCATGTGCTGATCAGGTAGCTCTCCTGCACGGATCATGTCAGGCAGCTCTCCTGCATGATCCTGTGCCCAGCTGGCGATTATCAGGCAGCTGAGCAGGCATGAATCCTGCGGCCCAGCTGGCGATTATCAGGCAGCTGAGCAGGCATGAATCCTGCGGCCCAGCTGGCGATTATCAGGCAGCTGAGCAGGCATGAATCCTGCGGCCCAGCTGGCGATTATCAGGCAGCTGAGCAGGCATGAATCCTGCGGCCCAGCTGGCGATTATCAGGCAGCTGAGCAGGCATGAATCCTGCGGCCCAGCTGGCGATTATCAGGCAGCTGAGCAGGCGCTGATCCCGCACCTCAGCAGGCACTGATCACGTGCCTGTCATGCAGTGATCAGGTGACTGAGAGGCGCTGATCATGTGACTGCTCATGTGCTGATCAGGTAGCTCTCCTGCATGGATCATGTGCCTCAGCAGGCAAGAATCAAGCAGCTGAGCAGGCATGAATCCTGCGGCCCAGCTGGCGATTATCAGGCAGCTGAGCAGGCATGAATCCTGCGGCCCAGCTGGCGATTATCAGGCAGCTGAGCAGGCATGAATCCTGCGGCCCAGCTGGCGATTATCAGGCAGCTGAGCAGGCATGAATCCTGCGGCCCAGCTGGCGATTATCAGGCAGCTGAGCAGGCATGAATCCTGCGGCCCAGCTGGCGATTATCAGGCAGCTGAGCAGGCATGAATCCTGCGGCCCAGCTGGCGATTATCAGGCAGCTGAGCAGGCATGAATCCTGCGGCCCAGCTGGCGATTATCAGGCAGCTGAGCAGGCATGAATCCTGCGGCCCAGCTGGCGATTATCAGGCAGCTGAGCAGGCATGAATCCTGCGGCCCAGCTGGCGATTATCAGGCAGCTGAGCAGGCGCTGATCCCGCACCTCAGCAGGCACTGATCACGTGCCTGTCATGCAGTGATCAGGTGACTGAGAGGCGCTGATCATGTGACTGCTCATGTGCTGATCAGGTAGCTCTCCTGCACGGATCATGTGCCTCAGCAGGCAAGAATCAAGCAGCTGAGCAGGCATGAATCCTGCGGCCCAGCTGGCGATTATCAGGCAGCTGAGCAGGCATGAATCCTG
This sequence comes from Bos javanicus, assembly GCF_032452875.1. Taxonomy (NCBI): domain Eukaryota; kingdom Metazoa; phylum Chordata; class Mammalia; order Artiodactyla; family Bovidae; genus Bos; species Bos javanicus. Next base: position 451,943 of record NW_026893734.1, on the reverse strand, counting down.
CGGCCCAGCTGGCGATTATCAGGCAGCTGAGCAGGCATGAATCCTGCGGCCCAGCTGGCGATTATCAGGCAGCTGAGCAGGCATGAATCCTGCGGCCCAGCTGGCGATTATCAGGCAGCTGAGCAGGCATGAATCCTGCGGCCCAGCTGGCGATTATCAGGCAGCTGAGCAGCGCTGATCCCGCCTCAGCAGGCACTGATCACGTGCTGTCATGCAGTGATCAGGTGACTGAGAGGCGCTGATCATGTGACTGCTCATGTGCTGATCAGGTAGCTCTCCTGCACGGATCATGTGCCTCAGCAGGCAAGAATCAGGCAGCTGAGCAGGCATGAATCCTGCGGCCCAGCTGGCGATTATCAGGCAGCTGAGCAGGCGCTGATCCTGCACCTCAGCAGGCACTGATCACGTGGCTGTCATGCAGTGATCAGGTGACTGAGAGGCACTGATCATGTGACTGCTCATGTGCTGATCAGGTAGCTCTCCTGCACGGATCATGTGCCTCAGCAGGCAAGAATCAAGCAGCTGAGCAGGCATGAATCCTGCGGCCCAGCTGGCGATTATCAGGCAGCTGAGCAGGCATGAATCCTGCGGCCCAGCTGGCGATTATCAGGCAGCTGAGCAGGCATGAATCCTGCGGCCCAGCTGGCGATTATCAGGCAGCTGAGCAGGCATGAATCCTGCGGCCCAGCTGGCGATTATCAGGCAGCTGAGCAGGCATGAATCCTGCGGCCCAGCTGGCGATTATCAGGCAGCTGAGCAGGCATGAATCCTGCGGCCCAGCTGGCGATTATCAGGCAGCTGAGCAGGCGCTGATCCCGCACCTCAGCAGGCACTGATCACGTGGCTGTCATGCAGTGATCAGGTGACTGAGAGGCGCTGATCATGTGACTGCTCATGTGCTGATCAGGTAGCTCTCCTGCACGGATCATGTCAGGCAGCTCTCCTGCACGGATCATGTGCCCAGCTGGCAAGAATCAGGCAGCTGAGCAGGCATGAATCCTGCGGCCCAGCTGGCGATTATCAGGCAGCTGAGCAGGCATGAATCCTGCGGCCCAGCTGGCGATTATCAGGCAGCTGAGCAGGCATGAATCCTGCGGCCCAGCTGGCGATTATCAGGCAGCTGAGCAGGCATGAATCCTGCGGCCCAGCTGGCGATTATCAGGCAGCTGAGCAGGCATGAATCCTGCGGCCCAGCTGGCGATTATCAGGCAGCTGAGCAGGCGCTGATCCTGCACCTCAGCAGGCACTGATCACGTGCCTGTCATGCAGTGATCAGGTGACTGAGAGGCGCTGATCATGTGACTGCTCATGTGCTGATCAGGTAGCTCTCCTGCATGGATCATGTGCCTCAGCAGGCAAGAATCAAGCAGCTGAGCAGGCATGAATCCTGCGGCCCAGCTGGCGATTATCAGGCAGCTGAGCAGGCATGAATCCTGCGGCCCAGCTGGCGATTATCAGGCAGCTGAGCAGGCATGAATCCTGCGGCCCAGCTGGCGATTATCAGGCAGCTGAGCAGGCATGAATCCTGCGGCCTGCACTGGCGCTTATCAGGCAGCTGAGCAGGCATGAATCCTGCCTGCCCAGCTGGCGATTATCAGGCAGCTGAGCAGGCATGAATCCTGCGGCCCAGCTGGCGATTATCAGGCAGCTGAGCAGGCATGAATCCTGCGGCCCAGCTGGCGATTATCAGGCAGCTGAGCAGGCATGAATCCTGCGGCCCAGCTGGCGATTATCAGGCAGCTGAGCAGGCATGAATCCTGCGGCCCAGCTGGCGATTATCAGGCAGCTGAGCAGGCATGAATCCCGCACCTCAGCAGGCACTGATCACGTGCTGTCATGCAGTGATCAGGTGACTGAGAGGCGCTGATCATGTGACTGCTCATGTGCTGATCAGGTAGCTCTCCTGCACGGATCATGTGCCTCAGCAGGCAAGAATCAAGCAGCTGAGCAGGCATGAATCCTGCGGCCCAGCTGGCGATTATCAGGCAGCTGAGCAGGCGCTGATCCTGCACCTCAGCAGGCACTGATCACGTGGCTGTCATGCAGTGATCAGGTGACTGAGAGGCACTGATCATGTGACTGCTCATGTGCTGATCAGGTAGCTCTCCTGCACGGATCATGTGCCTCAGCAGGCAAGAATCAAGCAGCTGAGCAGGCATGAATCCTGCGGCCCAGCTGGCGATTATCAGGCAGCTGAGCAGGCATGAATCCTGCGGCCCAGCTGGCGATTATCAGGCAGCTGAGCAGGCATGAATCCTGCGGCCCAGCTGGCGATTATCAGGCAGCTGAGCAGGCCTGATCCCGCACCTCAGCAGGCACTGATCACGTCTGTCATGCAGTGATCAGGTGACTGAGAGGCGCTGATCATGTGACTGCTCATGTGCTGATCAGGTAGCTCTCCTGCACGGATCATGTGCCTCAGCAGGCAAGAATCAAGCAGCTGAGCAGGCATGAATCCTGCGGCCCAGCTGGCGATTATCAGGCAGCTGAGCAGGCATGAATCCTGCGGCCCAGCTGGCGATTATCAGGCAGCTGAGCAGGCATGAATCCTGCGGCCCAGCTGGCGATTATCAGGCAGCTGAGCAGGCATGAATCCTGCGGCCCAGCTGGCGATTATCAGGCAGCTGAGCAGGCGCTGATCCCGTACCTCAGCAGGCACTGATCACGTGCCTGTCATGCAGTGATCAGGTGACTGAGAGGCGCTGATCATGTGACTGCTCATGTGCTGATCAGGTAGCTCTCCTGCACGGATCATGTGCCCCAGCAGGCAAGAATCAAGCAGCTGAGCAGGCATGAATCCTGCGGCCCAGCTGGCGATTATCAGGCAGCTGAGCAGGCATGAATCCTGCGGCCCAGCTGGCGATTATCAGGCAGCTGAGCAGGCATGAATCCTGCGGCCCAGCTGGCGATTATCAGGCAGCTGAGCAGGCATGAATCCTGCGGCCCAGCTGGCGATTATCAGGCAGCTGAGCAGGCATGAATCCTGCGGCCCAGCTGGCGATTATCAGGCAGCTGAGCAGGCATGAATCCTGCGGCCCAGCTGGCGATTATCAGGCAGCTGAGCAGGCGCTGATCCCGCACCTCAGCAGGCACTGATCACGTGCCTGTCATGCAGTGATCAGGTGACTGAGAGGCGCTGATCATGTGACTGCTCATGTGCTGATCAGGTAGCTCTCCTGCACGGATCATGTGCCTCAGCAGGCAAGAATCAAGCAGCTGAGCAGGCATGAATCCTGCGGCCCAGCTGGCGATTATCAGGCAGCTGAGCAGGCATGAATCCTGCGGCCCAGCTGGCGATTATCAGGCAGCTGAGCAGGCATGAATCCTGCGGCCCAGCTGGCGATTATCAGGCAGCTGAGCAGGCATGAATCCTGCGGCCCAGCTGGCGATTATCAGGCAGCTGAGCAGGCATGAATCCTGCGGCCCAGCTGGCGATTATCAGGCAGCTGAGCAGGCATGAATCCTGCGGCCCAGCTGGCGATTATCAGGCAGCTGAGCAGGCATGAATCCTGCGGCCCAGCTGGCGATTATCAGGCAGCTGAGCAGGCATGAATCCTGCGGCCCAGCTGGCGATTATCAGGCAGCTGAGCAGGCATGAATCCTGCGGCCCAGCTGGCGATTATCAGGCAGCTGAGCAGGCATGAATCCTGCGGCCCAGCTGGCGATTATCAGGCAGCTGAGCAGGCATGAATCCTGCGGCCCAGCTGGCGATTATCAGGCAGCTGAGCAGGCATGAATCCTGCGGCCCAGCTGGCGATTATCAGGCAGCTGAGCAGGCATGAATCCTGCGGCCCAGCTGGCGATTATCAGGCAGCTGAGCAGGCATGAATCCTGCGGCCCAGCTGGCGATTATCAGGCAGCTGAGCAGGCATGAATCCTGCGGCCCAGCTGGCGATTATCAGGCAGCTGAGCAGGCATGAATCCTGCGGCCCAGCTGGCGATTATCAGGCAGCTGAGCAGGCATGAATCCTGCGGCCCAGCTGGCGATTATCAGGCAGCTGAGCAGGCGCTGATCCCGCACCTCAGCAGGCACTGATCACGTGCCTGTCATGCAGTGATCAGGTGACTGAGAGGCGCTGATCATGTGACTGCTCATGTGCTGATCAGGTAGCTCTCCTGCACGGATCATGCTCTCCTGCACGGATCATGTGCCTCAGCAGGCAAGAATCAAGCAGCTGAGCAGGCATGAATCCTGCGGCCCAGCTGGCGATTATCAGGCAGCTGAGCAGGCATGAATCCTGCGGCCCAGCTGGCGATTATCAGGCAGCTGAGCAGGCATGAATCCTGCGGCCCAGCTGGCGATTATCAGGCAGCTGAGCAGGCATGAATCCTGCGGCCCAGCTGGCGATTATCAGGCAGCTGAGCAGGCATGAATCCTGCGGCCCAGCTGGCGATTATCAGGCAGCTGAGCAGGCGCTGATCCTGCACCTCAGCAGGCACTGATCACGTGGCTGTCATGCAGTGATCAGGTGACTGAGAGGCCTGATCATGTGACTGCTCATGTGCTGATCAGGTAGCTCTCCTGCACGGATCATGTGCCTCAGCAGGCAAGAATCAAGCAGCTGAGCAGGCATGAATCCTGCGGCCCAGCTGGCGATTATCAGGCAGCTGAGCAGGCATGAATCCTGCGGCCCAGCTGGCGATTATCAGGCAGCTGAGCAGGCATGAATCCTGCGGCCCAGCTGGCGATTATCAGGCAGCTGAGCAGGCATGAATCCTGCGGCCCAGCTGGCGATTATCAGGCAGCTGAGCAGGCATGAATCCTGCGGCCCAGCTGGCGATTATCAGGCAGCTGAGCAGGCATGAATCCTGCGGCCCAGCTGGCGATTATCAGGCAGCTGAGCAGGCATGAATCCTGCGGCCCAGCTGGCGATTATCAGGCAGCTGAGCAGGCATGAATCCTGCGGCCCAGCTGGCGATTATCAGGCAGCTGAGCAGGCATGAATCCTGCGGCCCAGCTGGCGATTATCAGGCAGCTGAGCAGGCGCTGATCCCGCACCTCAGCAGGCACTGATCACGTGCCTGTCATGCAGTGATCAGGTGACTGAGAGGCGCTGATCATGTGACTGCTCATGTGCTGATCAGGTAGCTCTCCTGCACGGATCATGTGCCTCAGCAGGCAAGAATCAAGCAGCTGAGCAGGCATGAATCCTGCGGCCCAGCTGGCGATTATCAGGCAGCTGAGCAGGCATGAATCCTGCGGCCCAGCTGGCGATTATCAGGCAGCTGAGCAGGCATGAATCCTGCGGCCCAGCTGGCGATTATCAGGCAGCTGAGCAGGCATGAATCCTGCGGCCCAGCTGGCGATTATCAGGCAGCTGAGCAGGCATGAATCCTGCGGCCCAGCTGGCGATTATCAGGCAGCTGAGCAGGCATGAATCCTGCGGCCCAGCTGGCGATTATCAGGCAGCTGAGCAGGCGCTGATCCTGCACCTCAGCAGGCACTGATCACGTGGCTGTCATGCAGTGATCAGGTGACTGAGAGGCACTGATCATGTGCCTGCTCATGTGCTGATCAGGTAGCTCTCCTGCATGGATCATGTGCCTCAGCAGGCAAGAATCAAGCAGCTGAGCAGGCATGAATCCTGCGGCCCAGCTGGCGATTATCAGGCAGCTGAGCAGGCATGAATCCTGCGGCCCAGCTGGCGATTATCAGGCAGCTGAGCAGGCATGAATCCTGCGGCCCAGCTGGCGATTATCAGGCAGCTGAGCAGGCATGAATCCTGCGGCCCAGCTGGCGATTATCAGGCAGCTGAGCAGGCATGAATCCTGCGGCCCAGCTGGCGATTATCAGGCAGCTGAGCAGGCATGAATCCTGCGGCCCAGCTGGCGATTATCAGGCAGCTGAGCAGGCATGAATCCTGCGGCCCAGCTGGCGATTATCAGGCAGCTGAGCAGGCATGAATCCTGCGGCCCAGCTGGCGATTATCAGGCAGCTGAGCAGGCATGAATCCTGCGGCCCAGCTGGCGATTATCAGGCAGCTGAGCAGGCGCTGATCCCGCACCTCAGCAGGCACTGATCACGTGCCTGTCATGCAGTGATCAGGTGACTGAGAGGCGCTGATCATGTGACTGCTCATGTGCTGATCAGGTAGCTCTCCTGCACGGATCATGTGCCTCAGCAGGCAAGAATCAAGCAGCTGAGCAGGCATGAATCCTGCGGCCCAGCTGGCGATTATCAGGCAGCTGAGCAGGCATGAATCCTGCGGCCCAGCTGGCGATTATCAGGCAGCTGAGCAGGCATGAATCCTGCGGCCCAGCTGGCGATTATCAGGCAGCTGAGCAGGCATGAATCCTGCGGCCCAGCTGGCGATTATCAGGCAGCTGAGCAGGCATGAATCCTGCGGCCCAGCTGGCGATTATCAGGCAGCTGAGCAGCGCTGAATCCGCACCTCAGCAGGCACTGATCACGTGCTGTCATGCAGTGATCAGGTGACTGAGAGGCGCTGATCATGTGACTGCTCATGTGCTGATCAGGTAGCTCTCCTGCACGGATCATGTGCCTCAGCAGGCAAGAATCAGGCAGCTGAGCAGGCATGAATCCTGCGGCCCAGCTGGCGATTATCAGGCAGCTGAGCAGGCGCTGATCCTGCACCTCAGCAGGCACTGATCACGTGGCTGTCATGCAGTGATCAGGTGACTGAGAGGCGCTGATCATGTGACTGCTCATGTGCTGATCAGGTAGCTCTCCTGCACGGATCATGGCCTCAGCAGGCAAGAATCAAGCAGCTGAGCAGGCATGAATCCTGCGGCCCAGCTGGCGATTATCAGGCAGCTGAGCAGGCATGAATCCTGCGGCCCAGCTGGCGATTATCAGGCAGCTGAGCAGGCATGAATCCTGCGGCCCAGCTGGCGATTATCAGGCAGCTGAGCAGGCATGAATCCTGCGGCCCAGCTGGCGATTATCAGGCAGCTGAGCAGGCATGAATCCTGCGGCCCAGCTGGCGATTATCAGGCAGCTGAGCAGGCATGAATCCTGCGGCCCAGCTGGCGATTATCAGGCAGCTGAGCAGGCATGAATCCTGCGGCCCAGCTGGCGATTATCAGGCAGCTGAGCAGGCATGAATCCTGCGGCCCAGCTGGCGATTATCAGGCAGCTGAGCAGGCATGAATCCTGCGGCCCAGCTGGCGATTATCAGGCAGCTGAGCAGGCATGAATCCTGCGGCCCAGCTGGCGATTATCAGGCAGCTGAGCAGGCATGAATCCTGCGGCCCAGCTGGCGATTATCAGGCAGCTGAGCAGGCATGAATCCTGCGGCCCAGCTGGCGATTATCAGGCAGCTGAGCAGGCATGAATCCTGCGGCCCAGCTGGCGATTATCAGGCAGCTGAGCAGGCATGAATCCTGCGGCCCAGCTGGCGATTATCAGGCAGCTGAGCAGGCGCTGATCCCGCACCTCAGCAGGCACTGATCACGTGGCTGTCATGCAGTGATCAGGTGACTGAGAGGCGCTGATCATGTGACTGCTCATGTGCTGATCAGGTAGCTCTCCTGCACGGATCATGTCAGGCAGCTCTCCTGCACGGATCATGTGCCTCAGCAGCTGGAATCAGGCAGCTGAGCAGGCATGAATCCTGCGGCCCAGCTGGCGATTATCAGGCAGCTGAGCAGGCATGAATCCTGCGGCCCAGCTGGCGATTATCAGGCAGCTGAGCAGGCATGAATCCTGCGGCCCAGCTGGCGATTATCAGGCAGCTGAGCAGGCATGAATCCTGCGGCCCAGCTGGCGATTATCAGGCAGCTGAGCAGGCATGAATCCTGCGGCCCAGCTGGCGATTATCAGGCAGCTGAGCAGGCGCTGATCCCGCACCTCAGCAGGCACTGATCACGTGCCTGTCATGCAGTGATCAGGTGACTGAGAGGCGCTGATCATGTGACTGCTCATGTGCTGATCAGGTAGCTCTCCTGCATGGATCATGTGCCTCAGCAGGCAAGAATCAAGCAGCTGAGCAGGCATGAATCCTGCGGCCCAGCTGGCGATTATCAGGCAGCTGAGCAGGCATGAATCCTGCGGCCCAGCTGGCGATTATCAGGCAGCTGAGCAGGCATGAATCCTGCGGCCCAGCTGGCGATTATCAGGCAGCTGAGCAGGCATGAATCCTGCGGCCCAGCTGGCGATTATCAGGCAGCTGAGCAGGCATGAATCCTGCGGCCCAGCTGGCGATTATCAGGCAGCTGAGCAGGCATGAATCCTGCGGCCCAGCTGGCGATTATCAGGCAGCTGAGCAGGCATGAATCCTGCGGCCCAGCTGGCGATTATCAGGCAGCTGAGCAGGCATGAATCCTGCGGCCCAGCTGGCGATTATCAGGCAGCTGAGCAGGCATGAATCCTGCGGCCCAGCTGGCGATTATCAGGCAGCTGAGCAGGCGCTGATCCCGCACCTCAGCAGGCACTGATCACGTGCCTGTCATGCAGTGATCAGGTGACTGAGAGGCGCTGATCATGTGACTGCTCATGTGCTGATCAGGTAGCTCTCCTGCACGGATCATGTGCCTCAGCAGGCAAGAATCAAGCAGCTGAGCAGGCATGAATCCTGCGGCCCAGCTGGCGATTATCAGGCAGCTGAGCAGGCATGAATCCTGCGGCCCAGCTGGCGATTATCAGGCAGCTGAGCAGGCATGAATCCTGCGGCCCAGCTGGCGATTATCAGGCAGCTGAGCAGGCATGAATCCTGCGGCCCAGCTGGCGATTATCAGGCAGCTGAGCAGGCATGAATCCTGCGGCCCAGCTGGCGATTATCAGGCAGCTGAGCAGCGCTGAATCCGCACCTCAGCAGGCACTGATCACGTGCTGTCATGCAGTGATCAGGTGACTGAGAGGCGCTGATCATGTGACTGCTCATGTGCTGATCAGGCAGCTCTCCTGCACGGATCATGTGCCTCAGCAGGCAAGAATCAGGCAGCTGAGCAGGCATGAATCCTGCGGCCCAGCTGGCGATTATCAGGCAGCTGAGCAGGCGCTGAATCCTGCACCTCAGCAGGCACTGATCACGTGGCTGTCATGCAGTGATCAGGTGACTGAGAGGCGCTGATCATGTGACTGCTCATGTGCTGATCAGGTAGCTCTCCTGCACGGATCATGTGCCTCAGCAGGCAAGAATCAGCAGCTGAGCAGGCATGAATCCTGCGGCCCAGCTGGCGATTATCAGGCAGCTGAGCAGGCATGAATCCTGCGGCCCAGCTGGCGATTATCAGGCAGCTGAGCAGGCATGAATCCTGCGGCCCAGCTGGCGATTATCAGGCAGCTGAGCAGGCATGAATCCTGCGGCCCAGCTGGCGATTATCAGGCAGCTGAGCAGGCATGAATCCTGCGGCCCAGCTGGCGATTATCAGGCAGCTGAGCAGGCATGAATCCTGCGGCCCAGCTGGCGATTATCAGGCAGCTGAGCAGGCATGAATCCTGCGGCCCAGCTGGCGATTATCAGGCAGCTGAGCAGGCATGAATCCTGCGGCCCAGCTGGCGATTATCAGGCAGCTGAGCAGGCATGAATCCTGCGGCCCAGCTGGCGATTATCAGGCAGCTGAGCAGGCATGAATCCTGCGGCCCAGCTGGCGATTATCAGGCAGCTGAGCAGGCATGAATCCTGCGGCCCAGCTGGCGATTATCAGGCAGCTGAGCAGGCATGAATCCTGCGGCCCAGCTGGCGATTATCAGGCAGCTGAGCAGGCATGAATCCTGCGGCCCAGCTGGCGATTATCAGGCAGCTGAGCAGGCATGAATCCTGCGGCCCAGCTGGCGATTATCAGGCAGCTGAGCAGGCGCTGATCCCGCACCTCAGCAGGCACTGATCACGTGGCTGTCATGCAGTGATCAGGTGACTGAGAGGCGCTGATCATGTGACTGCTCATGTGCTGATCAGGTAGCTCTCCTGCACGGATCATGTCAGGCAGCTCAGGCATGGATCATGTGCCCAGCTGGCGAGAATCAGGCAGCTGAGCAGGCATGAATCCTGCGGCCCAGCTGGCGATTATCAGGCAGCTGAGCAGGCATGAATCCTGCGGCCCAGCTGGCGATTATCAGGCAGCTGAGCAGGCATGAATCCTGCGGCCCAGCTGGCGATTATCAGGCAGCTGAGCAGGCATGAATCCTGCGGCCCAGCTGGCGATTATCAGGCAGCTGAGCAGGCATGAATCCTGCGGCCCAGCTGGCGATTATCAGGCAGCTGAGCAGGCGCTGATCCGCACCTCAGCAGGCACTGATCACGTGCCTGTCATGCAGTGATCAGGTGACTGAGAGGCGCTGATCATGTGACTGCTCATGTGCTGATCAGGTAGCTCTCCTGCATGGATCATGTGCCTCAGCAGGCAAGAATCAAGCAGCTGAGCAGGCATGAATCCTGCGGCCCAGCTGGCGATTATCAGGCAGCTGAGCAGGCATGAATCCTGCGGCCCAGCTGGCGATTATCAGGCAGCTGAGCAGGCATGAATCCTGCGGCCCAGCTGGCGATTATCAGGCAGCTGAGCAGGCATGAATCCTGCGGCCCAGCTGGCGATTATCAGGCAGCTGAGCAGGCATGAATCCTGCGGCCCAGCTGGCGATTATCAGGCAGCTGAGCAGGCATGAATCCTGCGGCCCAGCTGGCGATTATCAGGCAGCTGAGCAGGCATGAATCCTGCGGCCCAGCTGGCGATTATCAGGCAGCTGAGCAGGCATGAATCCTGCGGCCCAGCTGGCGATTATCAGGCAGCTGAGCAGGCATGAATCCTGCGGCCCAGCTGGCGATTATCAGGCAGCTGAGCAGGCGCTGATCCCGCACCTCAGCAGGCACTGATCACGTGCCTGTCATGCAGTGATCAGGTGACTGAGAGGCGCTGATCATGTGACTGCTCATGTGCTGATCAGGTAGCTCTCCTGCACGGATCATGTGCCTCAGCAGGCAAGAATCAAGCAGCTGAGCAGGCATGAATCCTGCGGCCCAGCTGGCGATTATCAGGCAGCTGAGCAGGCATGAATCCTGCGGCCCAGCTGGCGATTATCAGGCAGCTGAGCAGGCATGAATCCTGCGGCCCAGCTGGCGATTATCAGGCAGCTGAGCAGGCATGAATCCTGCGGCCCAGCTGGCGATTATCAGGCAGCTGAGCAGGCATGAATCCTGCGGCCCAGCTGGCGATTATCAGGCAGCTGAGCAGGCGCTGATCCCGCACCTCAGCAGGCACTGATCACGTGCCTGTCATGCAGTGATCAGGTGACTGAGAGGCGCTGATCATGTGACTGCTCATGTGCTGATCAGGTAGCTCTCCTGCACGGATCATGTGCCCCAGCAGGCAAGAATCAAGCAGCTGAGCAGGCATGAATCCTGCGGCCCAGCTGGCGATTATCAGGCAGCTGAGCAGGCATGAATCCTGCGGCCCAGCTGGCGATTATCAGGCAGCTGAGCAGGCATGAATCCTGCGGCCCAGCTGGCGATTATCAGGCAGCTGAGCAGGCATGAATCCTGCGGCCCAGCTGGCGATTATCAGGCAGCTGAGCAGGCATGAATCCTGCGGCCCAGCTGGCGATTATCAGGCAGCTGAGCAGCGCTGAATCCGCACCTCAGCAGGCACTGATCACGTGCTGTCATGCAGTGATCAGGTGACTGAGAGGCGCTGATCATGTGACTGCTCATGTGCTGATCAGGCAGCTCTCCTGCACGGATCATGTGCCTCAGCTGGCAAGAATCAGGCAGCTGAGCAGGCATGAATCCTGCGGCCCAGCTGGCGATTATCAGGCAGCTGAGCAGGCGCTGATCCTGCACCTCAGCAGGCACTGATCACGTGGCTGTCATGCAGTGATCAGGTGACTGAGAGGCGCTGATCATGTGACTGCTCATGTGCTGATCAGGTAGCTCTCCTGCACGGATCATGTGCCTCAGCAGGCAAGAATCAGCAGCTGAGCAGGCATGAATCCTGCGGCCCAGCTGGCGATTATCAGGCAGCTGAGCAGGCATGAATCCTGCGGCCCAGCTGGCGATTATCAGGCAGCTGAGCAGGCATGAATCCTGCGGCCCAGCTGGCGATTATCAGGCAGCTGAGCAGGCATGAATCCTGCGGCCCAGCTGGCGATTATCAGGCAGCTGAGCAGGCATGAATCCTGCGGCCCAGCTGGCGATTATCAGGCAGCTGAGCAGGCATGAATCCTGCGGCCCAGCTGGCGATTATCAGGCAGCTGAGCAGGCATGAATCCTGCGGCCCAGCTGGCGATTATCAGGCAGCTGAGCAGGCATGAATCCTGCGGCCCAGCTGGCGATTATCAGGCAGCTGAGCAGGCATGAATCCTGCGGCCCAGCTGGCGATTATCAGGCAGCTGAGCAGGCATGAATCCTGCGGCCCAGCTGGCGATTATCAGGCAGCTGAGCAGGCATGAATCCTGCGGCCCAGCTGGCGATTATCAGGCAGCTGAGCAGGCATGAATCCTGCGGCCCAGCTGGCGATTATCAGGCAGCTGAGCAGGCATGAATCCTGCGGCCCAGCTGGCGATTATCAGGCAGCTGAGCAGGCATGAATCCTGCGGCCCAGCTGGCGATTATCAGGCAGCTGAGCAGGCGCTGATCCCGCACCTCAGCAGGCACTGATCACGTGGCTGTCATGCAGTGATCAGGTGACTGAGAGGCGCTGATCATGTGACTGCTCATGTGCTGATCAGGTAGCTCTCCTGCACGGATCATGTCAGGCAGCTCTCCTGCATGGATCATGTGCCCAGCTGGCGAGAATCAGGCAGCTGAGCAGGCATGAATCCTGCGGCCCAGCTGGCGATTATCAGGCAGCTGAGCAGGCATGAATCCTGCGGCCCAGCTGGCGATTATCAGGCAGCTGAGCAGGCATGAATCCTGCGGCCCAGCTGGCGATTATCAGGCAGCTGAGCAGGCATGAATCCTGCGGCCCAGCTGGCGATTATCAGGCAGCTGAGCAGGCATGAATCCTGCGGCCCAGCTGGCGATTATCAGGCAGCTGAGCAGGCGCTGATCCCGCACCTCAGCAGGCACTGATCACGTGCCTGTCATGCAGTGATCAGGTGACTGAGAGGCGCTGATCATGTGACTGCTCATGTGCTGATCAGGTAGCTCTCCTGCATGGATCATGTGCCTCAGCAGGCAAGAATCAAGCAGCTGAGCAGGCATGAATCCTGCGGCCCAGCTGGCGATTATCAGGCAGCTGAGCAGGCATGAATCCTGCGGCCCAGCTGGCGATTATCAGGCAGCTGAGCAGGCATGAATCCTGCGGCCCAGCTGGCGATTATCAGGCAGCTGAGCAGGCATGAATCCTGCGGCCCAGCTGGCGATTATCAGGCAGCTGAGCAGGCATGAATCCTGCGGCCCAGCTGGCGATTATCAGGCAGCTGAGCAGGCATGAATCCTGCGGCCCAGCTGGCGATTATCAGGCAGCTGAGCAGGCATGAATCCTGCGGCCCAGCTGGCGATTATCAGGCAGCTGAGCAGGCATGAATCCTGCGGCCCAGCTGGCGATTATCAGGCAGCTGAGCAGGCATGAATCCTGCGGCCCAGCTGGCGATTATCAGGCAGCTGAGCAGGCGCTGATCCCGCACCTCAGCAGGCACTGATCACGTGCCTGTCATGCAGTGATCAGGTGACTGAGAGGCGCTGATCATGTGACTGCTCATGTGCTGATCAGGTAGCTCTCCTGCACGGATCATGTGCCTCAGCAGGCAAGAATCAAGCAGCTGAGCAGGCATGAATCCTGCGGCCCAGCTGGCGATTATCAGGCAGCTGAGCAGGCATGAATCCTGCGGCCCAGCTGGCGATTATCAGGCAGCTGAGCAGGCATGAATCCTGCGGCCCAGCTGGCGATTATCAGGCAGCTGAGCAGGCATGAATCCTGCGGCCCAGCTGGCGATTATCAGGCAGCTGAGCAGGCATGAATCCTGCGGCCCAGCTGGCGATTATCAGGCAGCTGAGCAGCGCTGATCCGCACCTCAGCAGGCACTGATCACGTGCTGTCATGCAGTGATCAGGTGACTGAGAGGCGCTGATCATGTGACTGCTCATGTGCTGATCAGGTAGCTCTCCTGCACGGATCATGTGCCTCAGCAGGCAAGAATCAAGCAGCTGAGCAGGCATGAATCCTGCGGCCCAGCTGGCGATTATCAGGCAGCTGAGCAGGCGCTGAATCCTGCACCTCAGCAGGCACTGATCACGTGCTGTCATGCAGTGATCAGGTGACTGAGAGGCGCTGATCATGTGACTGCTCATGTGCTGATCAGGTAGCTCTCCTGCACGGATCATGTGCCTCAGCAGGCAAGAATCAGCAGCTGAGCAGGCATGAATCCTGCGGCCCAGCTGGCGATTATCAGGCAGCTGAGCAGGCATGAATCCTGCGGCCCAGCTGGCGATTATCAGGCAGCTGAGCAGGCATGAATCCTGCGGCCCAGCTGGCGATTATCAGGCAGCTGAGCAGGCATGAATCCTGCGGCCCAGCTGGCGATTATCAGGCAGCTGAGCAGGCATGAATCCTGCGGCCCAGCTGGCGATTATCAGGCAGCTGAGCAGGCATGAATCCTGCGGCCCAGCTGGCGATTATCAGGCAGCTGAGCAGGCATGAATCCTGCGGCCCAGCTGGCGATTATCAGGCAGCTGAGCAGGCATGAATCCTGCGGCCCAGCTGGCGATTATCAGGCAGCTGAGCAGGCATGAATCCTGCGGCCCAGCTGGCGATTATCAGGCAGCTGAGCAGGCATGAATCCTGCGGCCCAGCTGGCGATTATCAGGCAGCTGAGCAGGCATGAATCCTGCGGCCCAGCTGGCGATTATCAGGCAGCTGAGCAGGCATGAATCCTGCGGCCCAGCTGGCGATTATCAGGCAGCTGAGCAGGCATGAATCCTGCGGCCCAGCTGGCGATTATCAGGCAGCTGAGCAGGCATGAATCCTGCGGCCCAGCTGGCGATTATCAGGCAGCTGAGCAGGCGCTGATCCCGCACCTCAGCAGGCACTGATCACGTGGCTGTCATGCAGTGATCAGGTGACTGAGAGGCGCTGATCATGTGACTGCTCATGTGCTGATCAGGTAGCTCTCCTGCACGGATCATGTCAGGCAGCTCCTGCACGGATCATGTGCCTCAGCTGGCAAGAATCAGGCAGCTGAGCAGGCATGAATCCTGCGGCCCAGCTGGCGATTATCAGGCAGCTGAGCAGGCATGAATCCTGCGGCCCAGCTGGCGATTATCAGGCAGCTGAGCAGGCATGAATCCTGCGGCCCAGCTGGCGATTATCAGGCAGCTGAGCAGGCATGAATCCTGCGGCCCAGCTGGCGATTATCAGGCAGCTGAGCAGGCATGAATCCTGCGGCCCAGCTGGCGATTATCAGGCAGCTGAGCAGGCGCTGATCCCGCACCTCAGCAGGCACTGATCACGTGCCTGTCATGCAGTGATCAGGTGACTGAGAGGCACTGATCATGTGACTGCTCATGTGCTGATCAGGTAGCTCTCCTGCATGGATCATGTGCCTCAGCAGGCAAGAATCAAGCAGCTGAGCAGGCATGAATCCTGCGGCCCAGCTGGCGATTATCAGGCAGCTGAGCAGGCATGAATCCTGCGGCCCAGCTGGCGATTATCAGGCAGCTGAGCAGGCATGAATCCTGCGGCCCAGCTGGCGATTATCAGGCAGCTGAGCAGGCATGAATCCTGCGGCCCAGCTGGCGATTATCAGGCAGCTGAGCAGGCATGAATCCTGCGGCCCAGCTGGCGATTATCAGGCAGCTGAGCAGGCATGAATCCTGCGGCCCAGCTGGCGATTATCAGGCAGCTGAGCAGGCATGAATCCTGCGGCCCAGCTGGCGATTATCAGGCAGCTGAGCAGGCATGAATCCTGCGGCCCAGCTGGCGATTATCAGGCAGCTGAGCAGGCATGAATCCTGCGGCCCAGCTGGCGATTATCAGGCAGCTGAGCAGGCGCTGATCCCGCACCTCAGCAGGCACTGATCACGTGCCTGTCATGCAGTGATCAGGTGACTGAGAGGCGCTGATCATGTGACTGCTCATGTGCTGATCAGGTAGCTCTCCTGCACGGATCATGTGCCTCAGCAGGCAAGAATCAAGCAGCTGAGCAGGCATGAATCCTGCGGCCCAGCTGGCGATTATCAGGCAGCTGAGCAGGCATGAATCCTGCGGCCCAGCTGGCGATTATCAGGCAGCTGAGCAGGCATGAATCCTGCGGCCCAGCTGGCGATTATCAGGCAGCTGAGCAGGCATGAATCCTGCGGCCCAGCTGGCGATTATCAGGCAGCTGAGCAGGCATGAATCCTGCGGCCCAGCTGGCGATTATCAGGCAGCTGAGCAGCGCTGATCCGCACCTCAGCAGGCACTGATC
Organism: Bos javanicus; assembly: GCF_032452875.1. Classification (NCBI taxonomy): domain Eukaryota; kingdom Metazoa; phylum Chordata; class Mammalia; order Artiodactyla; family Bovidae; genus Bos; species Bos javanicus. The sequence continues at coordinate 435,643 of NW_026893734.1, read as the reverse complement.
ACGTGCTGTCATGCAGTGATCAGGTGACTGAGAGGCGCTGATCATGTGACTGCTCATGTGCTGATCAGGTAGCTCTCCTGCACGGATCATGTGCCTCAGCAGGCAAGAATCAGGCAGCTGAGCAGGCATGAATCCTGCGGCCCAGCTGGCGATTATCAGGCAGCTGAGCAGGCGCTGAATCCTGCACCTCAGCAGGCACTGATCACGTGGCTGTCATGCAGTGATCAGGTGACTGAGAGGCGCTGATCATGTGACTGCTCATGTGCTGATCAGGTAGCTCTCCTGCACGGATCATGGGCCTCAGCAGGCAAGAATCAGCAGCTGAGCAGGCATGAATCCTGCGGCCCAGCTGGCGATTATCAGGCAGCTGAGCAGGCATGAATCCTGCGGCCCAGCTGGCGATTATCAGGCAGCTGAGCAGGCATGAATCCTGCGGCCCAGCTGGCGATTATCAGGCAGCTGAGCAGGCATGAATCCTGCGGCCCAGCTGGCGATTATCAGGCAGCTGAGCAGGCATGAATCCTGCGGCCCAGCTGGCGATTATCAGGCAGCTGAGCAGGCATGAATCCTGCGGCCCAGCTGGCGATTATCAGGCAGCTGAGCAGGCGCTGATCCCGCACCTCAGCAGGCACTGATCACGTGGCTGTCATGCAGTGATCAGGTGACTGAGAGGCGCTGATCATGTGACTGCTCATGTGCTGATCAGGTAGCTCTCCTGCACGGATCATGTCAGGCAGCTCTCCTGCACGGATCATGTGCCCAGCTGGCAAGAATCAGGCAGCTGAGCAGGCATGAATCCTGCGGCCCAGCTGGCGATTATCAGGCAGCTGAGCAGGCATGAATCCTGCGGCCCAGCTGGCGATTATCAGGCAGCTGAGCAGGCATGAATCCTGCGGCCCAGCTGGCGATTATCAGGCAGCTGAGCAGGCATGAATCCTGCGGCCCAGCTGGCGATTATCAGGCAGCTGAGCAGGCATGAATCCTGCGGCCCAGCTGGCGATTATCAGGCAGCTGAGCAGGCATGAATCCTGCGGCCCAGCTGGCGATTATCAGGCAGCTGAGCAGGCGCTGATCCCGCACCTCAGCAGGCACTGATCACGTGGCTGTCATGCAGTGATCAGGTGACTGAGAGGCGCTGATCATGTGACTGCTCATGTGCTGATCAGGTAGCTCTCCTGCACGGATCATGTGCCTCAGCAGGCAAGAATCAAGCAGCTGAGCAGGCATGAATCCTGCGGCCCAGCTGGCGATTATCAGGCAGCTGAGCAGGCATGAATCCTGCGGCCCAGCTGGCGATTATCAGGCAGCTGAGCAGGCGCTGATCCTGCACCTCAGCAGGCACTGATCACGTGGCTGTCATGCAGTGATCAGGTGACTGAGAGGCACTGATCATGTGACTGCTCATGTGCTGATCAGGTAGCTCTCCTGCATGGATCATGTGCCTCAGCAGGCAAGAATCAAGCAGCTGAGCAGGCATGAATCCTGCGGCCCAGCTGGCGATTATCAGGCAGCTGAGCAGGCATGAATCCTGCGGCCCAGCTGGCGATTATCAGGCAGCTGAGCAGGCATGAATCCTGCGGCCCAGCTGGCGATTATCAGGCAGCTGAGCAGGCATGAATCCTGCGGCCCAGCTGGCGATTATCAGGCAGCTGAGCAGGCATGAATCCTGCGGCCCAGCTGGCGATTATCAGGCAGCTGAGCAGGCATGAATCCTGCGGCCCAGCTGGCGATTATCAGGCAGCTGAGCAGGCATGAATCCTGCGGCCCAGCTGGCGATTATCAGGCAGCTGAGCAGGCATGAATCCTGCGGCCCAGCTGGCGATTATCAGGCAGCTGAGCAGCGCTGATCCCCACCTCAGCAGGCACTGATCACGTGCTGTCATGCAGTGATCAGGTGACTGAGAGGCGCTGATCATGTGACTGCTCATGTGCTGATCAGGTAGCTCTCCTGCACGGATCATGTGCCTCAGCAGGCAAGAATCAAGCAGCTGAGCAGGCATGAATCCTGCGGCCCAGCTGGCGATTATCAGGCAGCTGAGCAGGCGCTGAATCCTGCACCTCAGCAGGCACTGATCACTGGCTGTCATGCAGTGATCAGGTGACTGAGAGGCGCTGATCATGTGACTGCTCATGTGCTGATCAGGTAGCTCTCCTGCACGGATCATGTGCCTCAGCAGGCAAGAATCAGCAGCTGAGCAGGCATGAATCCTGCGGCCCAGCTGGCGATTATCAGGCAGCTGAGCAGGCATGAATCCTGCGGCCCAGCTGGCGATTATCAGGCAGCTGAGCAGGCATGAATCCTGCGGCCCAGCTGGCGATTATCAGGCAGCTGAGCAGGCATGAATCCTGCGGCCCAGCTGGCGATTATCAGGCAGCTGAGCAGGCATGAATCCTGCGGCCCAGCTGGCGATTATCAGGCAGCTGAGCAGGCATGAATCCTGCGGCCCAGCTGGCGATTATCAGGCAGCTGAGCAGGCATGAATCCTGCGGCCCAGCTGGCGATTATCAGGCAGCTGAGCAGGCGCTGATCCCGCACCTCAGCAGGCACTGATCACGTGGCTGTCATGCAGTGATCAGGTGACTGAGAGGCGCTGATCATGTGACTGCTCATGTGCTGATCAGGTAGCTCTCCTGCACGGATCATGTCAGGCAGCTCTCCTGCACGGATCATGTGCCCAGCTGGCGAGAATCAGGCAGCTGAGCAGGCATGAATCCTGCGGCCCAGCTGGCGATTATCAGGCAGCTGAGCAGGCATGAATCCTGCGGCCCAGCTGGCGATTATCAGGCAGCTGAGCAGGCATGAATCCTGCGGCCCAGCTGGCGATTATCAGGCAGCTGAGCAGGCATGAATCCTGCGGCCCAGCTGGCGATTATCAGGCAGCTGAGCAGGCATGAATCCTGCGGCCCAGCTGGCGATTATCAGGCAGCTGAGCAGGCATGAATCCTGCGGCCCAGCTGGCGATTATCAGGCAGCTGAGCAGGCGCTGATCCCGCACCTCAGCAGGCACTGATCACGTGGCTGTCATGCAGTGATCAGGTGACTGAGAGGCGCTGATCATGTGACTGCTCATGTGCTGATCAGGTAGCTCTCCTGCACGGATCATGTGCCTCAGCAGGCAAGAATCAAGCAGCTGAGCAGGCATGAATCCTGCGGCCCAGCTGGCGATTATCAGGCAGCTGAGCAGGCATGAATCCTGCGGCCCAGCTGGCGATTATCAGGCAGCTGAGCAGGCGCTGATCCTGCACCTCAGCAGGCACTGATCACGTGGCTGTCATGCAGTGATCAGGTGACTGAGAGGCACTGATCATGTGCCTGCTCATGTGCTGATCAGGTAGCTCTCCTGCATGGATCATGTGCCTCAGCAGGCAAGAATCAAGCAGCTGAGCAGGCATGAATCCTGCGGCCCAGCTGGCGATTATCAGGCAGCTGAGCAGGCATGAATCCTGCGGCCCAGCTGGCGATTATCAGGCAGCTGAGCAGGCATGAATCCTGCGGCCCAGCTGGCGATTATCAGGCAGCTGAGCAGGCATGAATCCTGCGGCCCAGCTGGCGATTATCAGGCAGCTGAGCAGGCGCTGATCCCGCACCTCAGCAGGCACTGATCACGTGGCTGTCATGCAGTGATCAGGTGACTGAGAGGCGCTGATCATGTGACTGCTCATGTGCTGATCAGGTAGCTCTCCTGCACGGATCATGTGCCTCAGCAGGCAAGAATCAAGCAGCTGAGCAGGCATGAATCCTGCGGCCCAGCTGGCGATTATCAGGCAGCTGAGCAGGCATGAATCCTGCGGCCCAGCTGGCGATTATCAGGCAGCTGAGCAGGCATGAATCCTGCGGCCCAGCTGGCGATTATCAGGCAGCTGAGCAGGCATGAATCCTGCGGCCCAGCTGGCGATTATCAGGCAGCTGAGCAGGCATGAATCCTGCGGCCCAGCTGGCGATTATCAGGCAGCTGAGCAGCGCTGATCCCGCACCTCAGCAGGCACTGATCACGTGGCTGTCATGCAGTGATCAGGTGACTGAGAGGCGCTGATCATGTGACTGCTCATGTGCTGATCAGGTAGCTCTCCTGCACGGATCATGTGCCCAGCAGGCAAGAATCAAGCAGCTGAGCAGGCATGAATCCTGCGGCCCAGCTGGCGATTATCAGGCAGCTGAGCAGGCATGAATCCTGCGGCCCAGCTGGCGATTATCAGGCAGCTGAGCAGGCATGAATCCTGCGGCCCAGCTGGCGATTATCAGGCAGCTGAGCAGGCATGAATCCTGCGGCCCAGCTGGCGATTATCAGGCAGCTGAGCAGGCGCTGATCCCGCACCTCAGCAGGCACTGATCACGTGGCTGTCATGCAGTGATCAGGTGACTGAGAGGCGCTGATCATGTGACTGCTCATGTGCTGATCAGGTAGCTCTCCTGCACGGATCATGTGCCTCAGCAGGCAAGAATCAAGCAGCTGAGCAGGCATGAATCCTGCGGCCCAGCTGGCGATTATCAGGCAGCTGAGCAGGCATGAATCCTGCGGCCCAGCTGGCGATTATCAGGCAGCTGAGCAGGCATGAATCCTGCGGCCCAGCTGGCGATTATCAGGCAGCTGAGCAGGCATGAATCCTGCGGCCCAGCTGGCGATTATCAGGCAGCTGAGCAGGCATGAATCCTGCGGCCCAGCTGGCGATTATCAGGCAGCTGAGCAGGCATGAATCCTGCGGCCCAGCTGGCGATTATCAGGCAGCTGAGCAGGCATGAATCCTGCGGCCCAGCTGGCGATTATCAGGCAGCTGAGCAGGCATGAATCCTGCGGCCCAGCTGGCGATTATCAGGCAGCTGAGCAGGCGCTGATCCTGCACCTCAGCAGGCACTGATCACGTGCCTGTCATGCAGTGATCAGTGACTGAGAGGCGCTGATCATGTGACTGCTCATGTGCTGATCAGGTAGCTCTCCTGCACGGATCATGTGCCTCAGCAGGCAAGAATCAGCAGCTGAGCAGGCATGAATCCTGCGGCCCAGCTGGCGATTATCAGGCAGCTGAGCAGGCATGAATCCTGCGGCCCAGCTGGCGATTATCAGGCAGCTGAGCAGGCATGAATCCTGCGGCCCAGCTGGCGATTATCAGGCAGCTGAGCAGGCGCTGATCCCGCACCTCAGCAGGCACTGATCACGTGGCTGTCATGCAGTGATCAGGTGACTGAGAGGCGCTGATCATGTGACTGCTCATGTGCTGATCAGGTAGCTCTCCTGCACGGATCATGTGCCTCAGCAGGCAAGAATCAAGCAGCTGAGCAGGCATGAATCCTGCGGCCCAGCTGGCGATTATCAGGCAGCTGAGCAGGCATGAATCCTGCGGCCCAGCTGGCGATTATCAGGCAGCTGAGCAGGCATGAATCCTGCGGCCCAGCTGGCGATTATCAGGCAGCTGAGCAGGCATGAATCCTGCGGCCCAGCTGGCGATTATCAGGCAGCTGAGCAGGCGCTGATCCCGCACCTCAGCAGGCACTGATCACGTGCCTGTCATGCAGTGATCAGGTGACTGAGAGGCGCTGATCATGTGACTGCTCATGTGCTGATCAGGTAGCTCTCCTGCACGGATCATGTGCCTCAGCAGGCAAGAATCAAGCAGCTGAGCAGGCATGAATCCTGCGGCCCAGCTGGCGATTATCAGGCAGCTGAGCAGGCATGAATCCTGCGGCCCAGCTGGCGATTATCAGGCAGCTGAGCAGGCATGAATCCTGCGGCCCAGCTGGCGATTATCAGGCAGCTGAGCAGGCATGAATCCTGCGGCCCAGCTGGCGATTATCAGGCAGCTGAGCAGGCATGAATCCTGCGGCCCAGCTGGCGATTATCAGGCAGCTGAGCAGGCATGAATCCTGCGGCCCAGCTGGCGATTATCAGGCAGCTGAGCAGGCATGAATCCTGCGGCCCAGCTGGCGATTATCAGGCAGCTGAGCAGGCATGAATCCTGCGGCCCAGCTGGCGATTATCAGGCAGCTGAGCAGGCGCTGATCCCGCACCTCAGCAGGCACTGATCACGTGCCTGTCATGCAGTGATCAGGTGACTGAGAGGCGCTGATCATGTGACTGCTCATGTGCTGATCAGGTAGCTCTCCTGCACGGATCATGTGCCTCAGCAGGCAAGAATCAAGCAGCTGAGCAGGCATGAATCCTGCGGCCCAGCTGGCGATTATCAGGCAGCTGAGCAGGCATGAATCCTGCGGCCCAGCTGGCGATTATCAGGCAGCTGAGCAGGCATGAATCCTGCGGCCCAGCTGGCGATTATCAGGCAGCTGAGCAGGCATGAATCCTGCGGCCCAGCTGGCGATTATCAGGCAGCTGAGCAGGCATGAATCCTGCGGCCCAGCTGGCGATTATCAGGCAGCTGAGCAGGCATGAATCCTGCGGCCCAGCTGGCGATTATCAGGCAGCTGAGCAGGCATGAATCCTGCGGCCCAGCTGGCGATTATCAGGCAGCTGAGCAGGCGCTGATCCCGCACCTCAGCAGGCACTGATCACGTGGCTGTCATGCAGTGATCAGGTGACTGAGAGGCGCTGATCATGTGACTGCTCATGTGCTGATCAGGTAGCTCTCCTGCACGGATCATGTCAGGCAGCTCTCCTGCACGGATCATGTGCCCAGCTGGCAAGAATCAGGCAGCTGAGCAGGCATGAATCCTGCGGCCCAGCTGGCGATTATCAGGCAGCTGAGCAGGCATGAATCCTGCGGCCCAGCTGGCGATTATCAGGCAGCTGAGCAGGCATGAATCCTGCGGCCCAGCTGGCGATTATCAGGCAGCTGAGCAGGCATGAATCCTGCGGCCCAGCTGGCGATTATCAGGCAGCTGAGCAGGCGCTGATCCCGCACCTCAGCAGGCACTGATCACGTGCCTGTCATGCAGTGATCAGGTGACTGAGAGGCGCTGATCATGTGACTGCTCATGTGCTGATCAGGTAGCTCTCCTGCACGGATCATGTGCCTCAGCAGGCAAGAATCAAGCAGCTGAGCAGGCATGAATCCTGCGGCCCAGCTGGCGATTATCAGGCAGCTGAGCAGGCATGAATCCTGCGGCCCAGCTGGCGATTATCAGGCAGCTGAGCAGGCATGAATCCTGCGGCCCAGCTGGCGATTATCAGGCAGCTGAGCAGGCATGAATCCTGCGGCCCAGCTGGCGATTATCAGGCAGCTGAGCAGGCATGAATCCTGCGGCCCAGCTGGCGATTATCAGGCAGCTGAGCAGGCATGAATCCTGCGGCCCAGCTGGCGATTATCAGGCAGCTGAGCAGGCATGAATCCTGCGGCCCAGCTGGCGATTATCAGGCAGCTGAGCAGGCATGAATCCTGCGGCCCAGCTGGCGATTATCAGGCAGCTGAGCAGGCGCTGATCCCGCACCTCAGCAGGCACTGATCACGTGCCTGTCATGCAGTGATCAGGTGACTGAGAGGCGCTGATCATGTGACTGCTCATGTGCTGATCAGGTAGCTCTCCTGCACGGATCATGTGCCTCAGCAGGCAAGAATCAAGCAGCTGAGCAGGCATGAATCCTGCGGCCCAGCTGGCGATTATCAGGCAGCTGAGCAGGCATGAATCCTGCGGCCCAGCTGGCGATTATCAGGCAGCTGAGCAGGCATGAATCCTGCGGCCCAGCTGGCGATTATCAGGCAGCTGAGCAGGCATGAATCCTGCGGCCCAGCTGGCGATTATCAGGCAGCTGAGCAGGCATGAATCCTGCGGCCCAGCTGGCGATTATCAGGCAGCTGAGCAGGCATGAATCCTGCGGCCCAGCTGGCGATTATCAGGCAGCTGAGCAGGCATGAATCCTGCGGCCCAGCTGGCGATTATCAGGCAGCTGAGCAGGCATGAATCCTGCGGCCCAGCTGGCGATTATCAGGCAGCTGAGCAGGCATGAATCCTGCGGCCCAGCTGGCGATTATCAGGCAGCTGAGCAGGCATGAATCCTGCGGCCCAGCTGGCGATTATCAGGCAGCTGAGCAGGCGCTGATCCTGCACCTCAGCAGGCACTGATCACGTGCCTGTCATGCAGTGATCAGTGACTGAGAGGCGCTGATCATGTGACTGCTCATGTGCTGATCAGGTAGCTCTCCTGCACGGATCATGTGCCTCAGCAGGCAAGAATCAAGCAGCTGAGCAGGCATGAATCCTGCGGCCCAGCTGGCGATTATCAGGCAGCTGAGCAGGCATGAATCCTGCGGCCCAGCTGGCGATTATCAGGCAGCTGAGCAGGCATGAATCCTGCGGCCCAGCTGGCGATTATCAGGCAGCTGAGCAGGCGCTGATCCCGCACCTCAGCAGGCACTGATCACGTGGCTGTCATGCAGTGATCAGGTGACTGAGAGGCGCTGATCATGTGACTGCTCATGTGCTGATCAGGTAGCTCTCCTGCACGGATCATGTCAGGCAGCTCTCAGGCATGAATCATGTGCCCAGCTGGCGAGAATCAGGCAGCTGAGCAGGCATGAATCCTGCGGCCCAGCTGGCGATTATCAGGCAGCTGAGCAGGCATGAATCCTGCGGCCCAGCTGGCGATTATCAGGCAGCTGAGCAGGCATGAATCCTGCGGCCCAGCTGGCGATTATCAGGCAGCTGAGCAGGCATGAATCCTGCGGCCCAGCTGGCGATTATCAGGCAGCTGAGCAGGCGCTGATCCCGCACCTCAGCAGGCACTGATCACGTGCCTGTCATGCAGTGATCAGGTGACTGAGAGGCGCTGATCATGTGACTGCTCATGTGCTGATCAGGTAGCTCTCCTGCACGGATCATGTGCCTCAGCAGGCAAGAATCAAGCAGCTGAGCAGGCATGAATCCTGCGGCCCAGCTGGCGATTATCAGGCAGCTGAGCAGGCATGAATCCTGCGGCCCAGCTGGCGATTATCAGGCAGCTGAGCAGGCATGAATCCTGCGGCCCAGCTGGCGATTATCAGGCAGCTGAGCAGGCATGAATCCTGCGGCCCAGCTGGCGATTATCAGGCAGCTGAGCAGGCATGAATCCTGCGGCCCAGCTGGCGATTATCAGGCAGCTGAGCAGGCATGAATCCTGCGGCCCAGCTGGCGATTATCAGGCAGCTGAGCAGGCATGAATCCTGCGGCCCAGCTGGCGATTATCAGGCAGCTGAGCAGGCGCTGATCCTGCACCTCAGCAGGCACTGATCACGTGCCTGTCATGCAGTGATCAGGTGACTGAGAGGCGCTGATCATGTGACTGCTCATGTGCTGATCAGGTAGCTCTCCTGCATGGATCATGTGCCTCAGCAGGCAAGAATCAAGCAGCTGAGCAGGCATGAATCCTGCGGCCCAGCTGGCGATTATCAGGCAGCTGAGCAGGCATGAATCCTGCGGCCCAGCTGGCGATTATCAGGCAGCTGAGCAGGCATGAATCCTGCGGCCCAGCTGGCGATTATCAGGCAGCTGAGCAGGCATGAATCCTGCGGCCCAGCTGGCGATTATCAGGCAGGTGAGCAGGCACAAATCCTGCGGCCCAGCTGGCGATTATCAGGCAGCTGAGCAGGCGCTGATCATGTACCTCAGCAGGGGCTGATCACGTATCTGTCATGCAGTGATAGTGACTGAGTGGCGCTGATCATGTGACTGCTCATGTGCTGATCAGGTAGCTCTCCTGCACGGATCATGTGCCTCAGCAGGCAAGAATCAGCAGCTGAGCAGGCATGAATCCTGCGGCCCAGCTGGCGATTATCAGGCAGCTGAGCAGGCATGAATCCTGCGGCCCAGCTGGCGATTATCAGGCAGCTGAGCAGGCATGAATCCTGCGGCCCAGCTGGCGATTATCAGGCAGCTGAGCAGGCGCTGATCCCGCACCTCAGCAGGCACTGATCACGTGGCTGTCATGCAGTGATCAGGTGACTGAGAGGCGCTGATCATGTGACTGCTCATGTGCTGATCAGGTAGCTCTCCTGCACGGATCATGTGCCTCAGCAGGCAAGAATCAAGCAGCTGAGCAGGCATGAATCCTGCGGCCCAGCTGGCGATTATCAGGCAGCTGAGCAGGCATGAATCCTGCGGCCCAGCTGGCGATTATCAGGCAGCTGAGCAGGCATGAATCCTGCGGCCCAGCTGGCGATTATCAGGCAGCTGAGCAGGCATGAATCCTGCGGCCCAGCTGGCGATTATCAGGCAGCTGAGCAGGCGCTGATCCCGCACCTCAGCAGGCACTGATCACGTGCCTGTCATGCAGTGATCAGGTGACTGAGAGGCGCTGATCATGTGACTGCTCATGTGCTGATCAGGTAGCTCTCCTGCACGGATCATGTGCCTCAGCAGGCAAGAATCAAGCAGCTGAGCAGGCATGAATCCTGCGGCCCAGCTGGCGATTATCAGGCAGCTGAGCAGGCATGAATCCTGCGGCCCAGCTGGCGATTATCAGGCAGCTGAGCAGGCATGAATCCTGCGGCCCAGCTGGCGATTATCAGGCAGCTGAGCAGGCATGAATCCTGCGGCCCAGCTGGCGATTATCAGGCAGCTGAGCAGGCATGAATCCTGCGGCCCAGCTGGCGATTATCAGGCAGCTGAGCAGGCATGAATCCTGCGGCCCAGCTGGCGATTATCAGGCAGCTGAGCAGGCATGAATCCTGCGGCCCAGCTGGCGATTATCAGGCAGCTGAGCAGGCATGAATCCTGCGGCCCAGCTGGCGATTATCAGGCAGCTGAGCAGGCGCTGATCCCGCACCTCAGCAGGCACTGATCACGTGCCTGTCATGCAGTGATCAGGTGACTGAGAGGCGCTGATCATGTGACTGCTCATGTGCTGATCAGGTAGCTCTCCTGCACGGATCATGTGCCTCAGCAGGCAAGAATCAAGCAGCTGAGCAGGCATGAATCCTGCGGCCCAGCTGGCGATTATCAGGCAGCTGAGCAGGCATGAATCCTGCGGCCCAGCTGGCGATTATCAGGCAGCTGAGCAGGCATGAATCCTGCGGCCCAGCTGGCGATTATCAGGCAGCTGAGCAGGCATGAATCCTGCGGCCCAGCTGGCGATTATCAGGCAGCTGAGCAGGCATGAATCCTGCGGCCCAGCTGGCGATTATCAGGCAGCTGAGCAGGCATGAATCCTGCGGCCCAGCTGGCGATTATCAGGCAGCTGAGCAGGCATGAATCCTGCGGCCCAGCTGGCGATTATCAGGCAGCTGAGCAGGCGCTGATCCCGCACCTCAGCAGGCACTGATCACGTGGCTGTCATGCAGTGATCAGGTGACTGAGAGGCGCTGATCATGTGACTGCTCATGTGCTGATCAGGTAGCTCTCCTGCACGGATCATGTCAGGCAGCTCTCCTGCACGGATCATGTGCCTCAGCAGGCAAGAATCAGGCAGCTGAGCAGGCATGAATCCTGCGGCCCAGCTGGCGATTATCAGGCAGCTGAGCAGGCATGAATCCTGCGGCCCAGCTGGCGATTATCAGGCAGCTGAGCAGGCATGAATCCTGCGGCCCAGCTGGCGATTATCAGGCAGCTGAGCAGGCATGAATCCTGCGGCCCAGCTGGCGATTATCAGGCAGCTGAGCAGGCGCTGATCCCGCACCTCAGCAGGCACTGATCACGTGCCTGTCATGCAGTGATCAGGTGACTGAGAGGCGCTGATCATGTGACTGCTCATGTGCTGATCAGGTAGCTCTCCTGCACGGATCATGTGCCTCAGCAGGCAAGAATCAAGCAGCTGAGCAGGCATGAATCCTGCGGCCCAGCTGGCGATTATCAGGCAGCTGAGCAGGCATGAATCCTGCGGCCCAGCTGGCGATTATCAGGCAGCTGAGCAGGCATGAATCCTGCGGCCCAGCTGGCGATTATCAGGCAGCTGAGCAGGCATGAATCCTGCGGCCCAGCTGGCGATTATCAGGCAGCTGAGCAGGCATGAATCCTGCGGCCCAGCTGGCGATTATCAGGCAGCTGAGCAGGCATGAATCCTGCGGCCCAGCTGGCGATTATCAGGCAGCTGAGCAGGCATGAATCCTGCGGCCCAGCTGGCGATTATCAGGCAGCTGAGCAGGCATGAATCCTGCGGCCCAGCTGGCGATTATCAGGCAGCTGAGCAGGCGCTGATCCCGCACCTCAGCAGGCACTGATCACGTGCCTGTCATGCAGTGATCAGGTGACTGAGAGGCGCTGATCATGTGACTGCTCATGTGCTGATCAGGTAGCTCTCCTGCACGGATCATGTGCCTCAGCAGGCAAGAATCAAGCAGCTGAGCAGGCATGAATCCTGCGGCCCAGCTGGCGATTATCAGGCAGCTGAGCAGGCATGAATCCTGCGGCCCAGCTGGCGATTATCAGGCAGCTGAGCAGGCATGAATCCTGCGGCCCAGCTGGCGATTATCAGGCAGCTGAGCAGGCATGAATCCTGCGGCCCAGCTGGCGATTATCAGGCAGCTGAGCAGGCATGAATCCTGCGGCCCAGCTGGCGATTATCAGGCAGCTGAGCAGGCATGAATCCTGCGGCCCAGCTGGCGATTATCAGGCAGCTGAGCAGGCATGAATCCTGCGGCCCAGCTGGCGATTATCAGGCAGCTGAGCAGGCATGAATCCTGCGGCCCAGCTGGCGATTATCAGGCAGCTGAGCAGGCATGAATCCTGCGGCCCAGCTGGCGATTATCAGGCAGCTGAGCAGGCATGAATCCTGCGGCCCAGCTGGCGATTATCAGGCAGCTGAGCAGGCGCTGATCCTGCACCTCAGCAGGCACTGATCACGTGCTGTCATGCAGTGATCAGGTGACTGAGAGGCGCTGATCATGTGACTGCTCATGTGCTGATCAGGTAGCTCTCCTGCACGGATCATGTGCCTCAGCAGGCAAGAATCAGCAGCTGAGCAGGCATGAATCCTGCGGCCCAGCTGGCGATTATCAGGCAGCTGAGCAGGCATGAATCCTGCGGCCCAGCTGGCGATTATCAGGCAGCTGAGCAGGCATGAATCCTGCGGCCCAGCTGGCGATTATCAGGCAGCTGAGCAGGCGCTGATCCCGCACCTCAGCAGGCACTGATCACGTGCCTGTCATGCAGTGATCAGGTGACTGAGAGGCGCTGATCATGTGACTGCTCATGTGCTGATCAGGTAGCTCTCCTGCACGGATCATGTGCCTCAGCAGGCAAGAATCAAGCAGCTGAGCAGGCATGAATCCTGCGGCCCAGCTGGCGATTATCAGGCAGCTGAGCAGGCATGAATCCTGCGGCCCAGCTGGCGATTATCAGGCAGCTGAGCAGGCATGAATCCTGCGGCCCAGCTGGCGATTATCAGGCAGCTGAGCAGGCATGAATCCTGCGGCCCAGCTGGCGATTATCAGGCAGCTGAGCAGGCATGAATCCTGCGGCCCAGCTGGCGATTATCAGGCAGCTGAGCAGGCATGAATCCTGCGGCCCAGCTGGCGATTATCAGGCAGCTGAGCAGGCATGAATCCTGCGGCCCAGCTGGCGATTATCAGGCAGCTGAGCAGGCATGAATCCTGCGGCCCAGCTGGCGATTATCAGGCAGCTGAGCAGGCGCTGATCCCGCACCTCAGCAGGCACTGATCACGTGCCTGTCATGCAGTGATCAGGTGACTGAGAGGCGCTGATCATGTGACTGCTCATGTGCTGATCAGGTAGCTCTCCTGCACGGATCATGTGCCTCAGCAGGCAAGAATCAAGCAGCTGAGCAGGCATGAATCCTGCGGCCCAGCTGGCGATTATCAGGCAGCTGAGCAGGCATGAATCCTGCGGCCCAGCTGGCGATTATCAGGCAGCTGAGCAGGCATGAATCCTGCGGCCCAGCTGGCGATTATCAGGCAGCTGAGCAGGCATGAATCCTGCGGCCCAGCTGGCGATTATCAGGCAGCTGAGCAGGCATGAATCCTGCGGCCCAGCTGGCGATTATCAGGCAGCTGAGCAGGCATGAATCCTGCGGCCCAGCTGGCGATTATCAGGCAGCTGAGCAGGCATGAATCCTGCGGCCCAGCTGGCGATTATCAGGCAGCTGAGCAGGCATGAATCCTGCGGCCCAGCTGGCGATTATCAGGCAGCTGAGCAGGCATGAATCCTGCGGCCCAGCTGGCGATTATCAGGCAGCTGAGCAGGCATGAATCCTGCGGCCCAGCTGGCGATTATCAGGCAGCTGAGCAGGCATGAATCCTGCGGCCCAGCTGGCGATTATCAGGCAGCTGAGCAGGCATGAATCCTGCGGCCCAGCTGGCGATTATCAGGCAGCTGAGCAGGCGCTGATCCCGCACCTCAGCAGGCACTGATCACGTGCCTGTCATGCAGTGATCAGGTGACTGAGAGGCGCTGATCATGTGACTGCTCATGTGCTGATCAGGTAGCTCTCCTGCACGGATCATGTGCCTCAGCAGGCAAGAATCAAGCAGCTGAGCAGGCATGAATCCTGCGGCCCAGCTGGCGATTATCAGGCAGCTGAGCAGGCATGAATCCTGCGGCCCAGCTGGCGATTATCAGGCAGCTGAGCAGGCATGAATCCTGCGGCCCAGCTGGCGATTATCAGGCAGCTGAGCAGGCATGAATCCTGCGGCCCAGCTGGCGATTATCAGGCAGCTGAGCAGGCATGAATCCTGCGGCCCAGCTGGCGATTATCAGGCAGCTGAGCAGGCGCTGATCCTGCACCTCAGCAGGCACTGATCACGTGCCTGTCATGCAGTGATCAGGTGACTGAGAGGCGCTGATCATGTGACTGCTCATGTGCTGATCAGGTAGCTCTCCTGCATGGATCATGTGCCTCAGCAGGCAAGAATCAAGCAGCTGAGCAGGCATGAATCCTGCGGCCCAGCTGGCGATTATCAGGCAGCTGAGCAGGCATGAATCCTGCGGCCCAGCTGGCGATTATCAGGCAGCTGAGCAGGCATGAATCCTGCGGCCCAGCTGGCGATTATCAGGCAGCTGAGCAGGCATGAATCCTGCGGCCCAGCTGGCGATTATCAGGCAGCTGAGCAGGCATGAATCCTGCGGCCCAGCTGGCGATTATCAGGCAGCTGAGCAGGCATGAATCCTGCGGCCCAGCTGGCGATTATCAGGCAGCTGAGCAGGCATGAATCCTGCGGCCCAGCTGGCGATTATCAGGCAGCTGAGCAGGCATGAATCCTGCGGCCCAGCTGGCGATTATCAGGCAGCTGAGCAGGCATGAATCCTGCGGCCCAGCTGGCGATTATCAGGCAGCTGAGCAGGCGCTGATCCCGCACCTCAGCAGGCACTGATCACGTGCCTGTCATGCAGTGATCAGGTGACTGAGAGGCGCTGATCATGTGACTGCTCATGTGCTGATCAGGTAGCTCTCCTGCACGGATCATGTGCCTCAGCAGGCAAGAATCAAGCAGCTGAGCAGGCATGAATCCTGCGGCCCAGCTGGCGATTATCAGGCAGCTGAGCAGGCATGAATCCTGCGGCCCAGCTGGCGATTATCAGGCAGCTGAGCAGGCATGAATCCTGCGGCCCAGCTGGCGATTATCAGGCAGCTGAGCAGGCATGAATCCTGCGGCCCAGCTGGCGATTATCAGGCAGCTGAGCAGGCATGAATCCTGCGGCCCAGCTGGCGATTATCAGGCAGCTGAGCAGGCATGAATCCTGCGGCCCAGCTGGCGATTATCAGGCAGCTGAGCAGGCATGAATCCTGCGGCCCAGCTGGCGATTATCAGGCAGCTGAGCAGGCGCTGATCCCGCACCTCAGCAGGCACTGATCACGTGCCTGTCATGCAGTGATCAGGTGACTGAGAGGCGCTGATCATGTGACTGCTCATGTGCTGATCAGGTAGCTCTCCTGCACGGATCATGGCCTCAGCAGGCAAGAATCAAGCAGCTGAGCAGGCATGAATCCTGCGGCCCAGCTGGCGATTATCAGGCAGCTGAGCAGGCATGAATCCTGCGGCCCAGCTGGCGATTATCAGGCAGCTGAGCAGGCATGAATCCTGCGGCCCAGCTGGCGATTATCAGGCAGCTGAGCAGGCATGAATCCTGCGGCCCAGCTGGCGATTATCAGGCAGCTGAGCAGGCATGAATCCTGCGGCCCAGCTGGCGATTATCAGGCAGCTGAGCAGGCATGAATCCTGCGGCCCAGCTGGCGATTATCAGGCAGCTGAGCAGGCATGAATCCTGCGGCCCAGCTGGCGATTATCAGGCAGCTGAGCAGGCATGAATCCTGCGGCCCAGCTGGCGATTATCAGGCAGCTGAGCAGGCATGAATCCTGCGGCCCAGCTGGCGATTATCAGGCAGCTGAGCAGGCATGAATCCTGCGGCCCAGCTGGCGATTATCAGGCAGCTGAGCAGGCATGAATCCTGCGGCCCAGCTGGCGATTATCAGGCAGCTGAGCAGGCGCTGATCCCGCACCTCAGCAGGCACTGATCACGTGGCTGTCATGCAGTGATCAGGTGACTGAGAGGCGCTGATCATGTGACTGCTCATGTGCTGATCAGGTAGCTCTCCTGCACGGATCATGTGCCTCAGCAGGCAAGAATCAAGCAGCTGAGCAGGCATGAATCCTGCGGCCCAGCTGGCGATTATCAGGCAGCTGAGCAGGCATGAATCCTGCGGCCCAGCTGGCGATTATCAGGCAGCTGAGCAGGCATGAATCCTGCGGCCCAGCTGGCGATTATCAGGCAGCTGAGCAGGCATGAATCCTGCGGCCCAGCTGGCGATTATCAGGCAGCTGAGCAGGCATGAATCCTGCGGCCCAGCTGGCGATTATCAGGCAGCTGAGCAGGCGCTGATCCTGCACCTCAGCAGGCACTGATCACGTGGCTGTCATGCAGTGATCAGGTGACTGAGAGGCACTGATCATGTGACTGCTCATGTGCTGATCAGGTAGCTCTCCTGCATGGATCATGTGCCTCAGCAGGCAAGAATCAAGCAGCTGAGCAGGCATGAATCCTGCGGCCCAGCTGGCGATTATCAGGCAGCTGAGCAGGCATGAATCCTGCGGCCCAGCTGGCGATTATCAGGCAGCTGAGCAGGCATGAATCCTGCGGCCCAGCTGGCGATTATCAGGCAGCTGAGCAGGCATGAATCCTGCGGCCCAGCTGGCGATTATCAGGCAGCTGAGCAGGCATGAATCCTGCGGCCCAGCTGGCGATTATCAGGCAGCTGAGCAGGCATGAATCCTGCGGCCCAGCTGGCGATTATCAGGCAGCTGAGCAGGCATGAATCCTGCGGCCCAGCTGGCGATTATCAGGCAGCTGAGCAGGCATGAATCCTGCGGCCCAGCTGGCGATTATCAGGCAGCTGAGCAGGCATGAATCCTGCGGCCCAGCTGGCGATTATCAGGCAGCTGAGCAGGCGCTGATCCCGCACCTCAGCAGGCACTGATCACGTGCCTGTCATGCAGTGATCAGGTGACTGAGAGGCGCTGATCATGTGACTGCTCATGTGCTGATCAGGTAGCTCTCCTGCACGGATCATGTGCCTCAGCAGGCAAGAATCAAGCAGCTGAGCAGGCATGAATCCTGCGGCCCAGCTGGCGATTATCAGGCAGCTGAGCAGGCATGAATCCTGCGGCCCAGCTGGCGATTATCAGGCAGCTGAGCAGGCATGAATCCTGCGGCCCAGCTGGCGATTATCAGGCAGCTGAGCAGGCATGAATCCTGCGGCCCAGCTGGCGATTATCAGGCAGCTGAGCAGGCATGAATCCTGCGGCCCAGCTGGCGATTATCAGGCAGCTGAGCAGGCATGAATCCTGCGGCCCAGCTGGCGATTATCAGGCAGCTGAGCAGGCATGAATCCTGCGGCCCAGCTGGCGATTATCAGGCAGCTGAGCAGGCGCTGATCCCGCACCTCAGCAGGCACTGATCACGTGCCTGTCATGCAGTGATCAGGTGACTGAGAGGCGCTGATCATGTGACTGCTCATGTGCTGATCAGGTAGCTCTCCTGCACGGATCATGTGCCTCAGCAGGCAAGAATCAAGCAGCTGAGCAGGCATGAATCCTGCGGCCCAGCTGGCGATTATCAGGCAGCTGAGCAGGCATGAATCCTGCGGCCCAGCTGGCGATTATCAGGCAGCTGAGCAGGCATGAATCCTGCGGCCCAGCTGGCGATTATCAGGCAGCTGAGCAGGCATGAATCCTGCGGCCCAGCTGGCGATTATCAGGCAGCTGAGCAGGCATGAATCCTGCGGCCCAGCTGGCGATTATCAGGCAGCTGAGCAGGCATGAATCCTGCGGCCCAGCTGGCGATTATCAGGCAGCTGAGCAGGCATGAATCCTGCGGCCCAGCTGGCGATTATCAGGCAGCTGAGCAGGCATGAATCCTGCGGCCCAGCTGGCGATTATCAGGCAGCTGAGCAGGCATGAATCCTGCGGCCCAGCTGGCGATTATCAGGCAGCTGAGCAGGCATGAATCCTGCGGCCCAGCTGGCGATTATCAGGCAGCTGAGCAGGCATGAATCCTGCGGCCCAGCTGGCGATTATCAGGCAGCTGAGCAGGCATGAATCCTGCGGCCCAGCTGGCGATTATCAGGCAGCTGAGCAGGCGCTGATCCCGCACCTCAGCAGGCACTGATCACGTGGCTGTCATGCAGTGATCAGGTGACTGAGAGGCGCTGATCATGTGACTGCTCATGTGCTGATCAGGTAGCTGTCCTGCACGGATCATGTCAGGCAGCTCTCCTGCACGGATCATGTGCCTCAGCTGGCAAGAATCAGGCAGCTGAGCAGGCATGAATCCTGCGGCCCAGCTGGCGATTATCAGGCAGCTGAGCAGGCATGAATCCTGCGGCCCAGCTGGCGATTATCAGGCAGCTGAGCAGGCATGAATCCTGCGGCCCAGCTGGCGATTATCAGGCAGCTGAGCAGGCATGAATCCTGCGGCCCAGCTGGCGATTATCAGGCAGCTGAGCAGGCATGAATCCTGCGGCCCAGCTGGCGATTATCAGGCAGCTGAGCAGGCATGAATCCTGCGGCCCAGCTGGCGATTATCAGGCAGCTGAGCAGGCATGAATCCTGCGGCCCAGCTGGCGATTATCAGGCAGCTGAGCAGGCATGAATCCTGCGGCCCAGCTGGCGATTATCAGGCAGCTGAGCAGGCATGAATCCTGCGGCCCAGCTGGCGATTATCAGGCAGCTGAGCAGGCGCTGATCCCGCACCTCAGCAGGCACTGATCACGTGCCTGTCATGCAGTGATCAGGTGACTGAGAGGCGCTGATCATGTGACTGCTCATGTGCTGATCAGGTAGCTCTCCTGCACGGATCATGTGCCTCAGCAGGCAAGAATCAAGCAGCTGAGCAGGCATGAATCCTGCGGCCCAGCTGGCGATTATCAGGCAGCTGAGCAGGCATGAATCCTGCGGCCCAGCTGGCGATTATCAGGCAGCTGAGCAGGCATGAATCCTGCGGCCCAGCTGGCGATTATCAGGCAGCTGAGCAGGCATGAATCCTGCGGCCCAGCTGGCGATTATCAGGCAGCTGAGCAGGCATGAATCCTGCGGCCCAGCTGGCGATTATCAGGCAGCTGAGCAGGCATGAATCCTGCGGCCCAGCTGGCGATTATCAGGCAGCTGAGCAGGCATGAATCCTGCGGCCCAGCTGGCGATTATCAGGCAGCTGAGCAGGCGCTGATCCCGCACCTCAGCAGGCACTGATCACGTGGCTGTCATGCAGTGATCAGGTGACTGAGAGGCGCTGATCATGTGACTGCTCATGTGCTGATCAGGTAGCTCTCCTGCACGGATCATGTGCCTCAGCAGGCAAGAATCAAGCAGCTGAGCAGGCATGAATCCTGCGGCCCAGCTGGCGATTATCAGGCAGCTGAGCAGGCATGAATCCTGCGGCCCAGCTGGCGATTATCAGGCAGCTGAGCAGGCATGAATCCTGCGGCCCAGCTGGCGATTATCAGGCAGCTGAGCAGGCATGAATCCTGCGGCCCAGCTGGCGATTATCAGGCAGCTGAGCAGGCATGAATCCTGCGGCCCAGCTGGCGATTATCAGGCAGCTGAGCAGGCGCTGATCCTGCACCTCAGCAGGCACTGATCACGTGCCTGTCATGCAGTGATCAGGTGACTGAGAGGCACTGATCATGTGACTGCTCATGTGCTGATCAGGTAGCTCTCCTGCATGGATCATGTGCCTCAGCAGGCAAGAATCAAGCAGCTGAGCAGGCATGAATCCTGCGGCCCAGCTGGCGATTATCAGGCAGCTGAGCAGGCATGAATCCTGCGGCCCAGCTGGCGATTATCAGGCAGCTGAGCAGGCATGAATCCTGCGGCCCAGCTGGCGATTATCAGGCAGCTGAGCAGGCATGAATCCTGCGGCCCAGCTGGCGATTATCAGGCAGCTGAGCAGGCATGAATCCTGCGGCCCAGCTGGCGATTATCAGGCAGCTGAGCAGGCATGAATCCTGCGGCCCAGCTGGCGATTATCAGGCAGCTGAGCAGGCATGAATCCTGCGGCCCAGCTGGCGATTATCAGGCAGCTGAGCAGGCATGAATCCTGCGGCCCAGCTGGCGATTATCAGGCAGCTGAGCAGGCATGAATCCTGCGGCCCAGCTGGCGATTATCAGGCAGCTGAGCAGGCGCTGATCCCGCACCTCAGCAGGCACTGATCACGTGCCTGTCATGCAGTGATCAGGTGACTGAGAGGCGCTGATCATGTGACTGCTCATGTGCTGATCAGGTAGCTCTCCTGCACGGATCATGTGCCTCAGCAGGCAAGAATCAAGCAGCTGAGCAGGCATGAATCCTGCGGCCCAGCTGGCGATTATCAGGCAGCTGAGCAGGCATGAATCCTGCGGCCCAGCTGGCGATTATCAGGCAGCTGAGCAGGCATGAATCCTGCGGCCCAGCTGGCGATTATCAGGCAGCTGAGCAGGCATGAATCCTGCGGCCCAGCTGGCGATTATCAGGCAGCTGAGCAGGCATGAATCCTGCGGCCCAGCTGGCGATTATCAGGCAGCTGAGCAGGCATGAATCCTGCGGCCCAGCTGGCGATTATCAGGCAGCTGAGCAGGCATGAATCCTGCGGCCCAGCTGGCGATTATCAGGCAGCTGAGCAGGCGCTGATCCCGCACCTCAGCAGGCACTGATCACGTGCCTGTCATGCAGTGATCAGGTGACTGAGAGGCGCTGATCATGTGACTGCTCATGTGCTGATCAGGTAGCTCTCCTGCACGGATCATGTGCCTCAGCAGGCAAGAATCAAGCAGCTGAGCAGGCATGAATCCTGCGGCCCAGCTGGCGATTATCAGGCAGCTGAGCAGGCATGAATCCTGCGGCCCAGCTGGCGATTATCAGGCAGCTGAGCAGGCATGAATCCTGCGGCCCAGCTGGCGATTATCAGGCAGCTGAGCAGGCATGAATCCTGCGGCCCAGCTGGCGATTATCAGGCAGCTGAGCAGGCATGAATCCTGCGGCCCAGCTGGCGATTATCAGGCAGCTGAGCAGGCATGAATCCTGCGGCCCAGCTGGCGATTATCAGGCAGCTGAGCAGGCATGAATCCTGCGGCCCAGCTGGCGATTATCAGGCAGCTGAGCAGGCATGAATCCTGCGGCCCAGCTGGCGATTATCAGGCAGCTGAGCAGGCATGAATCCTGCGGCCCAGCTGGCGATTATCAGGCAGCTGAGCAGGCATGAATCCTGCGGCCCAGCTGGCGATTATCAGGCAGCTGAGCAGGCATGAATCCTGCGGCCCAGCTGGCGATTATCAGGCAGCTGAGCAGGCATGAATCCTGCGGCCCAGCTGGCGATTATCAGGCAGCTGAGCAGGCGCTGATCCCGCACCTCAGCAGGCACTGATCACGTGGCTGTCATGCAGTGATCAGGTGACTGAGAGGCGCTGATCATGTGACTGCTCATGTGCTGATCAGGTAGCTGTCCTGCACGGATCATGTCAGGCAGCTCTCCTGCACGGATCATGTGCCTCAGCTGGCAAGAATCAGGCAGCTGAGCAGGCATGAATCCTGCGGCCCAGCTGGCGATTATCAGGCAGCTGAGCAGGCATGAATCCTGCGGCCCAGCTGGCGATTATCAGGCAGCTGAGCAGGCATGAATCCTGCGGCCCAGCTGGCGATTATCAGGCAGCTGAGCAGGCATGAATCCTGCGGCCCAGCTGGCGATTATCAGGCAGCTGAGCAGGCATGAATCCTGCGGCCCAGCTGGCGATTATCAGGCAGCTGAGCAGGCGCTGATCCTGCACCTCAGCAGGCACTGATCACGTGCCTGTCATGCAGTGATCAGGTGACTGAGAGGCGCTGATCATGTGACTGCTCATGTGCTGATCAGGTAGCTCTCCTGCATGGTTCATGTGCCTCAGCAGGCAAGAATCAAGCAGCTGAGCAGGCATGAATCCTGCGGCCCAGCTGGCGATTATCAGGCAGCTGAGCAGGCATGAATCCTGCGGCCCAGCTGGCGATTATCAGGCAGCTGAGGAGGCATGAATCCTGCGGCCCAGCTGGCGATTATCAGGCAGCTGAGCAGGCATGAATCCTGCGGCCCAGCTGGCGATTATCAGGCAGCTGAGCAGGCATGAATCCTGCGGCCCAGCTGGCGATTATCAGGCAGCTGAGCAGGCATGAATCCTGCGGCCCAGCTGGCGATTATCAGGCAGCTGAGCAGGCATGAATCCTGCGGCCCAGCTGGCGATTATCAGGCAGCTGAGCAGGCATGAATCCTGCGGCCCAGCTGGCGATTATCAGGCAGCTGAGCAGGCATGAATACTGCGGCCCAGCTGGCGATTACCAGGCAGCTGAGCAGGCGCTGATCCCGCACCTCAGCAGGCACTGATCACGTGCCTGTCATGCAGTGATCAGGTGACTGAGAGGCGCTGATCATGTGACTGCTCATGTGCTGATCAGGTAGCTCTCCTGCACGGATCATGTGCCTCAGCAGGCAAGAATCAAGCAGCTGATCAGGCATGAATCCTGCGGCCCAGCTGGCGATTATCAGGCAGCTGAGCAGGCATGAATCCTGCGGCCCAGCTGGCGATTATCAGGCAGCTGAGCAGGCATGAATCCTGCGGCCCAGCTGGCGATTATCAGGCAGCTGAGCAGGCATGAATCCTGCGGCCCAGCTGGCGATTATCAGGCAGCTGAGCAGGCATGAATCCTGCGGCCAAGCTGGCGATTATCAAGCAGGTGAGCAAGTGCTGATTCTGTACCTCAGCAGGCACTGATCACGTAGCTGTCATGCAGTGATCAGGAGACTGAGAGGCGCCGATCATGTGACTGCTCATGTGCTGATCAGGTAGCTCTCCTGCACGGATCATGTGCCTCAGCAGGCAAGAATCAAGCAGCTGAGCAGGCATGAATCCTGCGGCCCAGCTGGCTATTATCAAGCAGCTGAGCAGGCGCTGATCCTGCACCTCAGCAGGCACTGATCACCTGGCTGTCATGCAGTGATCAGGTGACTGAGAGGCACTGATCATGTGCCTGCTCATGTGCTGATCAGGTAGCTCTCCTGCATGGATCATGTGCCTCAGCAGGCAAGAATCAAGCAGATGAGCAGGTATGAATTCTGCGGCCCAGCTGGCGATTATCAAGTAGATGAGCAGGCCTGAATCCTGCGGCCCAGCTGTGGATTATCAGGCAGATGAGCAGGCATGAATTCTGCGTCCCAGCTGGCGATTATCAAGCAGGTAAGCAGTCCTGTTCCCGTACCTCATCAGGCACTGATTACGTGTCTGTCATGCAGTGATCAGGTGACTGAGAGGCGCTGATCATGTGACTGCTCATGTGCTGATCAGGTATCTCTCCTGTACGGATCATGTGCCTCAGCAGGCAAGAATCAAGCAGATGAGCAAGCATGAATCCTGCTGCCCAGCTGGCGATTATCAGGCAGCTGAGCAGGCATGTATCCTGCGGCCGAGCTGGCGATTATCAGGCAGCTGAGCAGGCATGAATCCTGCGGCCCAGCTGGCGATTATCAGGCAGCTGAGCAGGCATGAATCCTGCGGCCCAGCTGGTGATTATCAGGCAGCTGAGCAGGTGCTGATCCCGCACCTCAGCAGGCACTGATCACGTGCTGTCATGCAGTGATCAGGTGACTGAGAGACGCTGATAATGTGACTGCTCATGTGCTGATCAGATAGCTCTCCTGCACGGATCATGTGCCCCAGCAGGCAAGAATCAAGCAGATGAGCAGGCATGAATCCTGCGGCCCAGGTGGCGATTATCAGGCAGCTGAGCAGGCATGAATCCTGCGGCCCAGCTGGCGATTATCAGGCAGCTGAGCAGGCATGAATCCTGCGGCCCAGCTGGCGATTATCAGGCAGCTGAGCAGGCATGAATCCTGCGGCCCAGCTGGCGATTATCAGGCAGCTGAGCAGGCATGAATCCTGCGGCCCAGCTGGCGATTATCAGGCAGCTGAGCAGGCATGAATCCTGCGGCCCAGCTGGCGATTATCAGGCAGCTGAGCAGGCATGAATCCTGCGGCCCAGCTGGCGATTATCAGGCAGCTGAGCAGGCGCTGATCCCGCACCTCAGCAGGCACTGATCACGTGCCTGTCATGCAGTGATCAGGTGACTGAGAGGCGCTGATCATGTGACTGCTCATGTGCTGATCAGGTAGCTCTCCTGCACGGATCATGTGCCTCAGCAGGCAAGAATCAAGCAGCTGAGCAGGCATGAATCCTGCGGCCCAGCTGGCGATTATCAGGCAGCTGAGCAGGCATGAATCCTGCGGCCCAGCTGGCGATTATCAGGCAGCTGAGCAGGCATGAATCCTGCGGCCCAGCTGGCGATTATCAGGCAGCTGAGCAGGCATGAATCCTGCGGCCCAGCTGGCGATTATCAGGCAGCTGAGCAGGCATGAATCCTGCGGCCCAGCTGGCGATTATCAGGCAGCTGAGCAGGCATGAATCCTGCGGCCCAGCTGGCGATTATCAGGCAGCTGAGCAGGCATGAATCCTGCGGCCCAGCTGGCGATTATCAGGCAGCTGAGCAGGCATGAATCCTGCGGCCCAGCTGGCGATTATCAGGCAGCTGAGCAGGCATGAATCCTGCGGCCCAGCTGGCGATTATCAGGCAGCTGAGCAGGCATGAATCCTGCGGCCCAGCTGGCGATTATCAGGCAGCTGAGCAGGCATGAATCCTGCGGCCCAGCTGGCGATTATCAGGCAGCTGAGCAGGCATGAATCCTGCGGCCCAGCTGGCGATTATCAGGCAGCTGAGCAGGCATGAATCCTGCGGCCCAGCTGGCGATTATCAGGCAGCTGAGCAGGCATGAATCCTGCGGCCCAGCTGGCGATTATCAGGCAGCTGAGCAGGCATGAATCCCGCGGCCCAGCTGGCGATTATCAGGCAGCTGAGCAGGCATGAATCCTGCGGCCCAGCTGGCGATTATCAGGCAGCTGAGCAGGCATGAATCCTGCGGCCCAGCTGGCGATTATCAGGCAGCTGAGCAGGCATGATCCCGCACCTCAGCAGGCACTGATCACGTGGCTGTCATGCAGTGATCAGGTGACTGAGAGGCGCTGATCATGTGACTGCTCATGTGCTGATCAGGTAGCTCTCCTGCACGGATCATGTCAGGCAGCTCTCCTGCACGGATCATGTGCCCAGCTGGCGATAATCAGGCAGCTGAGCAGGCATGAATCCTGCGGCCCAGCTGGCGATTATCAGGCAGCTGAGCAGGCATGAATCCTGCGGCCCAGCTGGCGATTATCAGGCAGCTGAGCAGGCATGAATCCTGCGGCCCAGCTGGCGATTATCAGGCAGCTGAGCAGGCATGAATCCTGCGGCCCAGCTGGCGATTATCAGGCAGCTGAGCAGGCATGAATCCTGCGGCCCAGCTGGCGATTATCAGGCAGCTGAGCAGGCGCTGATCCTGCACCTCAGCAGGCACTGATCACGTGCCTGTCATGCAGTGATCAGGTGACTGAGAGGCGCTGATCATGTGACTGCTCATGTGCTTATCAGGTAGCTCTCCTGCACGGTTCATGTGCCTCAACAGGCAAGAATCAAGCAGCTGAGCAGGCATGAATCCTGCGGCCCAGCTGGCGATTATCAGGCAGCTGAGCAGGCATGAATCCTGCGGCCCAGCTGACGGTTATCAGGCAGCTGAGCAGGCATGAATCCTGCGGCCCAGCTGGCGATTATCAGGCAGCTGAGCAGGCATGAATCCTGCGGCCCAGCTGGCGATTATCAGGCAGCTGAGCAGGCATGAATCCTGCGGCCCAGCTGGCGATTATCAGGCAGCTGAGCAGGCATGAATCCTGCGGCCCAGCTGGCGATTATCAGGCAGCTGAGAAGGCATGAATCCTGCGGCCCAGCTGGCGATTATCAGGCAGCTGAGCAGGCGCTGATCCCGCACCTCAGCAGGCACTGATCACGTGCCTGTCATGCAGTGATCAGGTGACTGAGAGGCGCTGATCATGTGACTGCTCATGTGCTGATCAGGTAGCTCTCCTGCACGGATCATGTGCCCCAGCAGGCAAGAATCAAGCAGCTGAGCAGGCATGAATCCTGCGGCCCAGCTGGCGATTATCAGGCAGCTGAGCAGGCATGAATCCTGCGGCCCAGCTGGCGATTATCAGGCAGCTGAGCAGGCATGAATCCTGCGGCCCAGCTGGCGATTATCAGGCAGCTGAGCAGGCATGAATCCTGCGGCCCAGCTGGCGATTATCAGGCAGCTGAGCAGGCATGAATCCTGCGGCCCAGCTGGCGATTATCAGGCAGCTGAGCAGCGCTGAATCCGCACCTCAGCAGGCACTGATCACGTGCTGTCATGCAGTGATCAGGTGACTGAGAGGCGCTGATCATGTGACTGCATATGTGCTGATCAGGTAGCTCTCCTGCACGGATCATGTGCCCCAGCAGGCAAGAATCAAGCAGCTGAGCAGGCATGAATCCTGCGGCCCAGCTGGCGATTATCAGGCAGCTGAGCAGGCGCTAATCCCGCACCTCAGCAGGCACTGATCACGTGGCTGTCATGCAGTGATCAGGTGACGGAGAGGCGCTGATCATGTGACTGCTCATGTGCTGATCAGGTAGCTCTCCTGCACGGATCATGCGCCCCAGCAGGCAAGAATCAGGCAGCTGAGCAGGCATGAATCCTGCGGCCCAGCTGGCGATTATCAGGCAGCTGAGCAGGCATGAATCCTGCGGCCCAGCTGGCGATTATCAGGCAGCTGAGCAGGCATGAATCCTGCGGCCCAGCTGGCGATTATCAGGCAGCTGAGCAGGCATGAATCCTGCGGCCCAGCTGGCGATTATCAGGCAGCTGAGCAGGCATGAATCCTGCGGCCCAGCTGGCGATTATCAGGCAGCTGAGCAGGCATGAATCCTGCGGCCCAGCTGGCGATTATCAGGCAGCTGAGCAGGCATGAATCCTGCGGCCCAGCTGGCGATTATCAGGCAGCTGAGCAGGCGCTGATCCCGCACCTCAGCAGGCACTGATCACGTGGCTGTCATGCAGTGATCAGGTGACTGAGAGGCGCTGATCATGTGACTGCTCATGTGCTGATCAGGTAGCTCTCCTGCACGGATCATGTCAGGCAGCTCTCCTGCACGGATCATGTGCCCAGCTGGCAATAATCAGGCAGCTGAGCAGGCATGAATCCTGCGGCCCAGCTGGCGATTATCAGGCAGCTGAGCAGGCATGAATCCTGCGGCCCAGCTGGCGATTATCAGGCAGCTGAGCAGGCATGAATCCTGCGGCCCAGCTGGCGATTATCAGGCAGCTGAGCAGGCATGAATCCTGCGGCCCAGCTGGCGATTATCAGGCAGCTGAGCAGGCATGAATCCTGCGGCCCAGCTGGCGATTATCAGGCAGCTGAGCAGGCATGAATCCTGCGGCCCAGCTGGCGATTATCAGGCAGCTGAGCAGGCGCTGATCCCGCACCTCAGCAGGCACTGATCACGTGGCTGTCATGCAGTGATCAGGTGACTGAGAGGCGCTGATCATGTGACTGCTCATGTGCTGATCAGGTAGCTCTCCTGCACGGATCATGTGCCTCAGCAGGCAAGAATCAAGCAGCTGAGCAGGCATGAATCCTGCGGCCCAGCTGGCGATTATCAGGCAGCTGAGCAGGCATGAATCCTGCGGCCCAGCTGGCGATTATCAGGCAGCTGAGCAGGCGCTGATCCTGCACCTCAGCAGGCACTGATCACGTGGCTGTCATGCAGTGATCAGGTGACTGAGAGGCACTGATCATGTGCCTGCTCATGTGCTGATCAGGTAGCTCTCCTGCATGGATCATGTGCCTCAGCAGGCAAGAATCAAGCAGCTGAGCAGGCATGAATCCTGCGGCCCAGCTGGCGATTATCAGGCAGCTGAGCAGGCATGAATCCTGCGGCCCAGCTGGCGATTATCAGGCAGCTGAGCAGGCATGAATCCTGCGGCCCAGCTGGCGATTATCAGGCAGCTGAGCAGGCATGAATCCTGCGGCCCAGCTGGCGATTATCAGGCAGCTGAGCAGGCGCTGATCCCGCACCTCAGCAGGCACTGATCACGTGGCTGTCATGCAGTGATCAGGTGACTGAGAGGCGCTGATCATGTGACTGCTCATGTGCTGATCAGGTAGCTCTCCTGCACGGATCATGTGCCTCAGCAGGCAAGAATCAAGCAGCTGAGCAGGCATGAATCCTGCGGCCCAGCTGGCGATTATCAGGCAGCTGAGCAGGCATGAATCCTGCGGCCCAGCTGGCGATTATCAGGCAGCTGAGCAGGCATGAATCCTGCGGCCCAGCTGGCGATTATCAGGCAGCTGAGCAGGCATGAATCCTGCGGCCCAGCTGGCGATTATCAGGCAGCTGAGCAGGCATGAATCCTGCGGCCCAGCTGGCGATTATCAGGCAGCTGAGCAGCGCTGATCCCGCACCTCAGCAGGCACTGATCACGTGGCTGTCATGCAGTGATCAGGTGACTGAGAGGCGCTGATCATGTGACTGCTCATGTGCTGATCAGGTAGCTCTCCTGCACGGATCATGTGCCCCAGCAGGCAAGAATCAAGCAGCTGAGCAGGCATGAATCCTGCGGCCCAGCTGGCGATTATCAGGCAGCTGAGCAGGCATGAATCCTGCGGCCCAGCTGGCGATTATCAGGCAGCTGAGCAGGCATGAATCCTGCGGCCCAGCTGGCGATTATCAGGCAGCTGAGCAGGCATGAATCCTGCGGCCCAGCTGGCGATTATCAGGCAGCTGAGCAGGCGCTGATCCCGCACCTCAGCAGGCACTGATCACGTGGCTGTCATGCAGTGATCAGGTGACTGAGAGGCGCTGATCATGTGACTGCTCATGTGCTGATCAGGTAGCTCTCCTGCACGGATCATGTGCCTCAGCAGGCAAGAATCAAGCAGCTGAGCAGGCATGAATCCTGCGGCCCAGCTGGCGATTATCAGGCAGCTGAGCAGGCATGAATCCTGCGGCCCAGCTGGCGATTATCAGGCAGCTGAGCAGGCATGAATCCTGCGGCCCAGCTGGCGATTATCAGGCAGCTGAGCAGGCATGAATCCTGCGGCCCAGCTGGCGATTATCAGGCAGCTGAGCAGGCATGAATCCTGCGGCCCAGCTGGCGATTATCAGGCAGCTGAGCAGGCATGAATCCTGCGGCCCAGCTGGCGATTATCAGGCAGCTGAGCAGGCATGAATCCTGCGGCCCAGCTGGCGATTATCAGGCAGCTGAGCAGGCATGAATCCTGCGGCCCAGCTGGCGATTATCAGGCAGCTGAGCAGGCGCTGATCCCGCACCTCAGCAGGCACTGATCACGTGCCTGTCATGCAGTGATCAGGTGACTGAGAGGCGCTGATCATGTGACTGCTCATGTGCTGATCAGGTAGCTCTCCTGCACGGATCATGTGCCTCAGCAGGCAAGAATCAAGCAGCTGAGCAGGCATGAATCCTGCGGCCCAGCTGGCGATTATCAGGCAGCTGAGCAGGCATGAATCCTGCGGCCCAGCTGGCGATTATCAGGCAGCTGAGCAGGCATGAATCCTGCGGCCCAGCTGGCGATTATCAGGCAGCTGAGCAGGCATGAATCCTGCGGCCCAGCTGGCGATTATCAGGCAGCTGAGCAGGCATGAATCCTGCGGCCCAGCTGGCGATTATCAGGCAGCTGAGCAGGCATGAATCCTGCGGCCCAGCTGGCGATTATCAGGCAGCTGAGCAGGCATGAATCCTGCGGCCCAGCTGGCGATTATCAGGCAGCTGAGCAGGCATGAATCCTGCGGCCCAGCTGGCGATTATCAGGCAGCTGAGCAGGCGCTGATCCCGCACCTCAGCAGGCACTGATCACGTGCCTGTCATGCAGTGATCAGGTGACTGAGAGGCGCTGATCATGTGACTGCTCATGTGCTGATCAGGTAGCTCTCCTGCACGGATCATGTGCCTCAGCAGGCAAGAATCAAGCAGCTGAGCAGGCATGAATCCTGCGGCCCAGCTGGCGATTATCAGGCAGCTGAGCAGGCATGAATCCTGCGGCCCAGCTGGCGATTATCAGGCAGCTGAGCAGGCATGAATCCTGCGGCCCAGCTGGCGATTATCAGGCAGCTGAGCAGGCATGAATCCTGCGGCCCAGCTGGCGATTATCAGGCAGCTGAGCAGGCATGAATCCTGCGGCCCAGCTGGCGATTATCAGGCAGCTGAGCAGGCATGAATCCTGCGGCCCAGCTGGCGATTATCAGGCAGCTGAGCAGGCATGAATCCTGCGGCCCAGCTGGCGATTATCAGGCAGCTGAGCAGGCATGAATCCTGCGGCCCAGCTGGCGATTATCAGGCAGCTGAGCAGGCATGAATCCTGCGGCCCAGCTGGCGATTATCAGGCAGCTGAGCAGGCATGAATCCTGCGGCCCAGCTGGCGATTATCAGGCAGCTGAGCAGGCATGAATCCTGCGGCCCAGCTGGCGATTATCAGGCAGCTGAGCAGGCGCTGATCCCGCACCTCAGCAGGCACTGATCACGTGGCTGTCATGCAGTGATCAGGTGACTGAGAGGCGCTGATCATGTGACTGCTCATGTGCTGATCAGGTAGCTCTCCTGCACGGATCATGTCAGGCAGCTCTCCTGCACGGATCATGTGCCCAGCTGGCAAGAATCAGGCAGCTGAGCAGGCATGAATCCTGCGGCCCAGCTGGCGATTATCAGGCAGCTGAGCAGGCATGAATCCTGCGGCCCAGCTGGCGATTATCAGGCAGCTGAGCAGGCATGAATCCTGCGGCCCAGCTGGCGATTATCAGGCAGCTGAGCAGGCATGAATCCTGCGGCCCAGCTGGCGATTATCAGGCAGCTGAGCAGGCATGAATCCTGCGGCCCAGCTGGCGATTATCAGGCAGCTGAGCAGGCGCTGATCCCGCACCTCAGCAGGCACTGATCACGTGCCTGTCATGCAGTGATCAGGTGACTGAGAGGCGCTGATCATGTGACTGCTCATGTGCTGATCAGGTAGCTCTCCTGCACGGATCATGTGCCCCAGCAGGCAAGAATCAGGCAGCTGAGCAGGCATGAATCCTGCGGCCCAGCTGGCGATTATCAGGCAGCTGAGCAGGCATGAATCCTGCGGCCCAGCTGGCGATTATCAGGCAGCTGAGCAGGCATGAATCCTGCGGCCCAGCTGGCGATTATCAGGCAGCTGAGCAGGCATGAATCCTGCGGCCCAGCTGGCGATTATCAGGCAGCTGAGCAGGCATGAATCCTGCGGCCCAGCTGGCGATTATCAGGCAGCTGAGCAGGCATGAATCCTGCGGCCCAGCTGGCGATTATCAGGCAGCTGAGCAGGCATGAATCCTGCGGCCCAGCTGGCGATTATCAGGCAGCTGAGCAGGCGCTGATCCCGCACCTCAGCAGGCACTGATCACGTGCCTGTCATGCAGTGATCAGGTGACTGAGAGGCGCTGATCATGTGACTGCTCATGTGCTGATCAGGTAGCTCTCCTGCACGGATCATGTGCCTCAGCAGGCAAGAATCAAGCAGCTGAGCAGGCATGAATCCTGCGGCCCAGCTGGCGATTATCAGGCAGCTGAGCAGGCATGAATCCTGCGGCCCAGCTGGCGATTATCAGGCAGCTGAGCAGGCATGAATCCTGCGGCCCAGCTGGCGATTATCAGGCAGCTGAGCAGGCATGAATCCTGCGGCCCAGCTGGCGATTATCAGGCAGCTGAGCAGGCATGAATCCTGCGGCCCAGCTGGCGATTATCAGGCAGCTGAGCAGGCATGAATCCTGCGGCCCAGCTGGCGATTATCAGGCAGCTGAGCAGGCATGAATCCTGCGGCCCAGCTGGCGATTATCAGGCAGCTGAGCAGGCATGAATCCTGCGGCCCAGCTGGCGATTATCAGGCAGCTGAGCAGGCGCTGATCCCGCACCTCAGCAGGCACTGATCACGTGCCTGTCATGCAGTGATCAGGTGACTGAGAGGCGCTGATCATGTGACTGCTCATGTGCTGATCAGGTAGCTCTCCTGCACGGATCATGTGCCTCAGCAGGCAAGAATCAAGCAGCTGAGCAGGCATGAATCCTGCGGCCCAGCTGGCGATTATCAGGCAGCTGAGCAGGCATGAATCCTGCGGCCCAGCTGGCGATTATCAGGCAGCTGAGCAGGCATGAATCCTGCGGCCCAGCTGGCGATTATCAGGCAGCTGAGCAGGCATGAATCCTGCGGCCCAGCTGGCGATTATCAGGCAGCTGAGCAGGCATGAATCCTGCGGCCCAGCTGGCGATTATCAGGCAGCTGAGCAGGCATGAATCCTGCGGCCCAGCTGGCGATTATCAGGCAGCTGAGCAGGCATGAATCCTGCGGCCCAGCTGGCGATTATCAGGCAGCTGAGCAGGCATGAATCCTGCGGCCCAGCTGGCGATTATCAGGCAGCTGAGCAGGCGCTGATCCCGCACCTCAGCAGGCACTGATCACGTGCCTGTCATGCAGTGATCAGGTGACTGAGAGGCGCTGATCATGTGACTGCTCATGTGCTGATCAGGTAGCTCTCCTGCACGGATCATGTGCCTCAGCAGGCAAGAATCAAGCAGCTGAGCAGGCATGAATCCTGCGGCCCAGCTGGCGATTATCAGGCAGCTGAGCAGGCATGAATCCTGCGGCCCAGCTGGCGATTATCAGGCAGCTGAGCAGGCATGAATCCTGCGGCCCAGCTGGCGATTATCAGGCAGCTGAGCAGGCATGAATCCTGCGGCCCAGCTGGCGATTATCAGGCAGCTGAGCAGGCATGAATCCTGCGGCCCAGCTGGCGATTATCAGGCAGCTGAGCAGGCATGAATCCTGCGGCCCAGCTGGCGATTATCAGGCAGCTGAGCAGGCATGAATCCTGCGGCCCAGCTGGCGATTATCAGGCAGCTGAGCAGGCATGAATCCTGCGGCCCAGCTGGCGATTATCAGGCAGCTGAGCAGGCATGAATCCTGCGGCCCAGCTGGCGATTATCAGGCAGCTGAGCAGGCATGAATCCTGCGGCCCAGCTGGCGATTATCAGGCAGCTGAGCAGGCATGAATCCTGCGGCCCAGCTGGCGATTATCAGGCAGCTGAGCAGGCGCTGATCCCGCACCTCAGCAGGCACTGATCACGTGGCTGTCATGCAGTGATCAGGTGACTGAGAGGCGCTGATCATGTGACTGCTCATGTGCTGATCAGGTAGCTCTCCTGCACGGATCATGTCAGGCAGCTCTCCTGCACGGATCATGTGCCCAGCTGGCGAGAATCAGGCAGCTGAGCAGGCATGAATCCTGCGGCCCAGCTGGCGATTATCAGGCAGCTGAGCAGGCATGAATCCTGCGGCCCAGCTGGCGATTATCAGGCAGCTGAGCAGGCATGAATCCTGCGGCCCAGCTGGCGATTATCAGGCAGCTGAGCAGGCATGAATCCTGCGGCCCAGCTGGCGATTATCAGGCAGCTGAGCAGGCATGAATCCTGCGGCCCAGCTGGCGATTATCAGGCAGCTGAGCAGGCGCTGATCCCGCACCTCAGCAGGCACTGATCACGTGCCTGTCATGCAGTGATCAGGTGACTGAGAGGCGCTGATCATGTGACTGCTCATGTGCTGATCAGGTAGCTCTCCTGCACGGATCATGTGCCTCAGCAGGCAAGAATCAAGCAGCTGAGCAGGCATGAATCCTGCGGCCCAGCTGGCGATTATCAGGCAGCTGAGCAGGCATGAATCCTGCGGCCCAGCTGGCGATTATCAGGCAGCTGAGCAGGCATGAATCCTGCGGCCCAGCTGGCGATTATCAGGCAGCTGAGCAGGCATGAATCCTGCGGCCCAGCTGGCGATTATCAGGCAGCTGAGCAGGCATGAATCCTGCGGCCCAGCTGGCGATTATCAGGCAGCTGAGCAGCGCTGAATCCGCACCTCAGCAGGCACTGATCACGTAGCTGTCATGCAGTGATCAGGTGACTGAGAGGCGCTGATCATGTGACTGCTCATGTGCTGATCAGGTAGCTCTCCTGCACGGATCATGTGCCTCAGCAGGCAAGAATCAGGCAGCTGAGCAGGCATGAATCCTGCGGCCCAGCTGGCGATTATCAGGCAGCTGAGCAGGCGCTGAATCCTGCACCCCAGCAGGCACTGATCACGTGCCTGTCATGCAGTGATCAGGTGACTGAGAGGCGCTGATCATGTGACTGCTCATGTGCTGATCAGGTAGCTCTCCTGCACGGATCATGCGCCTCAGCAGGCAAGAATCAGCAGCTGAGCAGGCATGAATCCTGCGGCCCAGCTGGCGATTATCAGGCAGCTGAGCAGGCATGAATCCTGCGGCCCAGCTGGCGATTATCAGGCAGCTGAGCAGGCATGAATCCTGCGGCCCAGCTGGCGATTATCAGGCAGCTGAGCAGGCATGAATCCTGCGGCCCAGCTGGCGATTATCAGGCAGCTGAGCAGGCATGAATCCTGCGGCCCAGCTGGCGATTATCAGGCAGCTGAGCAGGCATGAATCCTGCGGCCCAGCTGGCGATTATCAGGCAGCTGAGCAGGCATGAATCCTGCGGCCCAGCTGGCGATTATCAGGCAGCTGAGCAGGCGCTGATCCCGCACCTCAGCAGGCACTGATCACGTGCCTGTCATGCAGTGATCAGGTGACTGAGAGGCGCTGATCATGTGACTGCTCATGTGCTGATCAGGTAGCTCTCCTGCACGGATCATGTCAGGCAGCTCTCCTGCACGGATCATGTGCCCAGCTGGCGAGAATCAGGCAGCTGAGCAGGCATGAATCCTGCGGCCCAGCTGGCGATTATCAGGCAGCTGAGCAGGCATGAATCCTGCGGCCCAGCTGGCGATTATCAGGCAGCTGAGCAGGCATGAATCCTGCGGCCCAGCTGGCGATTATCAGGCAGCTGAGCAGGCATGAATCCTGCGGCCCAGCTGGCGATTATCAGGCAGCTGAGCAGGCATGAATCCTGCGGCCCAGCTGGCGATTATCAGGCAGCTGAGCAGGCATGAATCCTGCGGCCCAGCTGGCGATTATCAGGCAGCTGAGCAGGCATGAATCCTGCGGCCCAGCTGGCGATTATCAGGCAGCTGAGCAGGCGCTGATCCTGCACCTCAGCAGGCACTGATCACGTGGCTGTCATGCAGTGATCAGGTGACTGAGAGGCACTGATCATGTGACTGCTCATGTGCTGTTCAGGTAGCGCTCCTGCATGAATCATGTGCCTCAGCAGACAAGAATCAAGCAGCTGAGCAGGCATGAATCCTGCGGCCCAGCTGGCGATTATCAGGCAGCTGAGCAGGCATGAATCCTGCGGCCCAGGTGGCGATTATCAGGCAGCTGAGCAGGCATGAATCCTGCGGCCCAGCTGGCGATTATCAGGCAGCTGAGCAGGCATGAATCCTGCGGCCCAGCTGGCGATTATCAGGCAGGTGAGCAGGCGCTGATCCCGCACCTCAGCAGGCACTGATCACGTGCCTGTCATGCAGTGATCAGGTGACTGAGAGGCGCTGATCATGTGACTGCTCATGTGCTGATCAGGTAGCTCTCCTGCACGGATCATGTGCCTCAGCAGGCAAGAATCAAGCAGCTGAGCAGGCATGAATCCTGCGGCCCAGCTGGCGATTATCAGGCAGCTGAGCAGGCATGAATCCTGCGGCCCAGCTGGCGATTATCAGGCAGCTGAGCAGGCATGAATCCTGCGGCCCAGCTGGCGATTATCAGGCAGCTGAGCAGGCATGAATCCTGCGGCCCAGCTGGCGATTATCAGGCAGCTGAGCAGGCATGAATCCTGCGGCCCAGCTGGCGATTATCAGGCAGCTGAGCAGGCGCTGATCCCGCACCTCAGCAGGCACTGATCACGTGGCTGTCATGCAGTGATCAGGTGACTGAGAGGCGCTTATCATGTGACTGCTCATGTGCTGATCAGGTAGCTCTCCTGCACGGATCATGTGCCTCAGCAGGCAAGAATCAAGCAGATGAGCAGGCATGAATCCTGCGGCCCCGCTTGCGATTATCAAGCAGATGAGCAGGCATGAATCCTGCGGCCCAGCTGGCGATTATCAGGCAGATGAGCAGGCATGAATCCTGCGGCCCAGCTGGCGATTATCAAGCAGGTGAGCAGACGCTGATCCCGTACCTCAACAGGCACTGATCACGTGGCTGTCATGCAGTGATCAGGTGACTGAGAGGCGCTGATCATGTAACTGCTCATGTGCTGATCAGGTATCTCTCCTGCACGGATCATGTGCCTCAGCAGGCAAGAATCAAGGAGCTGAGCAGTCATGAATCCTGTGGCCATTCTGGCGATTATCAGGCAGCTGAGCAGGCATGAATCCTGCGGCCCAACTGGCGAATATCAGGCAGCTGAGCAGGCATGAATCCTGCGCCCCAGCTGGCGATTATCAAGCTGGTGAGCAGGAATGAATCCTTCGGCCCAGCTGGCGATTATCAGGGAGCTGAGCAGGCATGAATCCTGCGCCCCAGCTGGCGATTATCAAGCTGGTGAGCAGGCATGAATCCTTCGGCCCAGCTGGTGATTATCAGGCAGCTGAGCAGGCATGAATCCTGCGGTCCAGCTGGCGATTATTAAGTAGGTAAGCAGGTATGATTCCTGCGGTCCAGCTGGCGATTATCAAGCAGGTGAGCAGGCGCTGATCATGTACCTCAGCAGGGGCTGATCACGTATCTGTCATGCAGTGATAGTGACTGAGTGGCGCTGATCATGTGACTGCTCATGTGCTGATCAGGTAGCACTACTGCACGGATCATGTGCCTCAGCAGGCAAGAATCTAGCAGCTGAGCAGGCATGAATCCTGCGGCCAAGCTGGCGATTATCAGCCAGCTGAGCAGGCATGAATCCTGCCGCCCAGCTGGCGATTATCAAGTAGGTGATCAGGCATGAATCCTGCGGCCCAGCTGTTGATTATCAAGCAGGTGAGCAGGTGCTGATCCCGCACCTCAGCAGGCACTGATCACGTGGCTGTCATGCAGTGATCAGGTGACTGAGAGACGCTGATCATGTGACTGCTCATGTGCTGATCAGGTATCTCTCCTGCACGGATCATGTGCCTCAGCAGGCAAGAATCAAGCAGATGAGCAAGCATGAATCCTGCTGCCCAGCTGGCGATTATTAAGCAGATGAGCAGGCATGAATCCTGCGGCCAAGCTGGCGATTATCAGGCAGGTGAGCAGCCATGAATGCTGCGGCCCATCTGGCGATTATCAAGTAGGTGATCAGGCATGAATCCTGCGGCCCATCTGGTGATTATCAAGCAGGTGAGCAGGTGCTGATCCCGTACCTCAGCAGGCACTGATCACGTGATGTCATGCAGTGATCAGGTGACTGAGAGACGCTGATCTTATGACTGCTCATGTGCTGATCAGATAGCTCTCCTGCACGGATCATGTGCCTCAGCAGGCAAGAATCAAGCAGTTGATCAGGCATGAATCCTGCGGACCAGCTTTCGATTATCAGGCAGATGAGCAGGCATGAATCCTGCGGCCCAGGTGGCGATTATTAGGCAGATGAGCAGGCATGAATCCTGCGGCCCAGCTGGCGATTATCAGGCAGGTGAGCAGGCCTGAATCCTGTGGTCCAGCTGGCGATTATCAAGCAGGTGAGCAGGCATGAATCCTGCTTCCCAGCTGGCGATTATCAGGCAGCTGAGCAGGCATGAATCCTGCGGCCAAGCTGGCGGTTATCAGGCAGGTGAGCAGCCATGAATTCTGCGGCCCAGCTGGCGATTATCAAGTAGGTGAGCAGACATGAATCCTGCGGCCCAGCTGGCGATTATCAAGCAGGTGAGCAAGCACTGATCCCGTACCTCAGCAGGCACTAATCACGTAACTGTCATGCAGTGATAAGGTGACTGAGAGGCGCTGATCATGTGACTGCTCATGTGCTGATCAGGTAGGTCTCCTGCACGGATCATGGGCCTCAGCAGGCAAGAGTCTAGCAGCTGAGCAGGCATGAATCCTGCGGCCCAGTTGGCGATTATCAAGCAAGTGAGCAGGCCTGAATCCTGCGGCCCAGCTGGCGATTATCAGGCAGATAAGCAGGCATGAATCCTGCAGCCCAGCTGGCGATTTTCAGGCAGGTGAGCAGGCCTGAATCCTGCAGACCAGCTGGCGATTATCAAGCAGGTGAGCAGGCATGAATCCTGCGGCTCAGCTAGCGATTATCAGGCAGCTGAGCAGGCATGAATCCTGAGGCCCAGCTGGCGATTATCAAGCAGGTGAGCAGGCACAAATCCTGCGGCCCAGCTGGCGATTTTCAGGCAGCTGAGCAGGCATGAATCCTGCGGCCCAGCTGGTGATTATCAAGCAGGTGAGCAGGCACGAATCCTGCGGCCCAGCTGGCGATTATCAGGCAGCTGAGCAGGCATGAATCCTGCGGCCCAGCTGGCGATTATCAAGCAGGTGAGCAGGCGCTGATCCCGTACCTCGGCATGCACTGATCCCGTGGCTGTCATGCAGTAATCAGGTGACTGAGAGGCGCTGATCATGTGACTGCTCATGTGCTGATCAGGTAGCTCTCCTGCACGGATCATGTCAGGTACCTCTCCTGCACGGATCATGTGCCTCAGCAGGCAAGAATCAAGCAGATGAGCAGGCATGAATCCTGCGGCCCAGCTGGCGATTATCAGGCAGATGAGCAGGCATGAAACCTGCGGCCCAGCTGGCGATTATCAAGCAGATGAGCAGGCATGAATCCTGCGGCCCAGCTGCCGATTATCAAGCAGATGAGCAGGCATGAATCCTGCGGCCCAGCTGGCGATTATCAAGTAGATGAGCAGGCATGAATCCTGCGGCCCAGCTGGCGATTATCAAGCAGGTCAGCAGACGCTGATCCCGTACCTCAACAGGCACTGATCACGTGGCTGTCATGCAGTGATCAGGTGACTGAGAGGCGCTGATCATGTGACTGCTCATGTGCTGATCAGGTATCTCTCCTGCACGGATCATGTGCCTCAGCAGGGAAGAATCAAGGAGCTGAGCAGTCATGAATCCTGTGGCCCTTCTGGCGATTATCAGGCAGCTGAGCAGGCATGAATCCTGCGGCCCAACTGGCGAATATCAGGCAGCTGAGCAGGCATGAATCCTGCGCCCCAGCTGGCGATTATCAAGCTGGTGAGCAGGAATGAATCCTTCGGCCCAGCTGGCGATTATCAGGGAGCTGAGCAGGCATGAATCCTGCGGCCAAGCTGGCGATTATCAGCCAGCTGAGCAGGCATGAATCCTGCCGCCCAGCTGGCGATTATCACGCAGGTGAGCAGGCATGAATCCTGCGGCCCAGCTGTTGATTATCAAGCAGGTGAGCAGGTGCTGATCCCGCACCTCAGCAGGCACTGATCACGTGGCTGTCATGCAGTGATCAGGTGACTGAGAGACGCTGATCATGTGACTGCTCATGTGCTGATCAGGTATCTCTCCTGTACGGATCATGTGCCTCAGCAGGCAAGAATCAAGCAGATGAGCAGGCATGAATCCTGCTGCCCAGCTGGCGATTATTAAGCAGATGAGCAGGCATGAATCCTGCGGCCAAGCTGGTGATTATCAGGCAGGTGAGCAGCCATGAATGCTGCGGCCCATCTGGCGATTATCAAGTAGGTGATCAGGCATGAATCCTGCGGACCAGCTGGTGATTATCAAGCAGGTGAGCAGGTGCTGATCCCGTACCTCAGCAGGCACTGATCACGTGGGTGTCATGCAGTGATCAGGTGACTGAGAGACGCTGATCTTGTGACTGCTCATGTGCTGATCAGATAGCTCTCCTGCACGGATCATGTGCCTCAGCAGGCAAGAATCAAGCAGTTGATCAGGCATGAATCCTGCGGCCCAGCTTTCGATTATCAGGCAGATGAGCAGGCATGAATCCTGCGGCCCAGGTGGCGATTATTAGGCAGATGAGCAGGCATGAATCCTGCGGCCCAGCTGGCGATTATCAGGCAGCTGAGCAGGCCTGAATCCTGTGGCCCAGCTGGCGATTATCAAGCAGGTGAGCAGGCATGAATCCTGCTTCCCAGCTGGCGATTATCAGGCAGCTGAGCAGGCATGAATCCTGCGGCCAAGCTGGCGATTATCAGGCAGGTGAGCAGCCATGAATTCTGCGGCCCAGCTGGCGATTATCAAGTAGGTGAGCAGACATGAATCCTGCGGCCCAGCTGGCGATTATCAAGCAGGTGAGCAAGCACTGATCCCGTACCTCAGCAGGCACTAATCACGTAACTGTCATGCAGTGATTCGGTGACTGAGAGGCGCTGATCATGTGACTGCTCATGTGCTGATCAGGTAGGTCTCCTGCACGGATCATGGGCCTCAGCAGGCAAGAATCTAGCAGCTGAGCAGGCATGAATCCTGCGGCTCAGCTGGCGATTATCAAGCAAGTGAGCAGGCCTGAATCCTGTGGCCCAGCTGGCGATTATCAGGCAGATAAGCAGGCATGAATCCTGCAGCCCAGCTGGCGATTTTCAGGCAGGTGAGCAGGCCTGAATCCTGCAGACCATCTGGCGATTATCAAGCAGGTGAGCAGGCATGAATCCTGCGGCTCAGCTAGCGATTATCAGGCAGCTGAGCAGGCATGAATCCTGCGGCCCAGCTGGCGATTATGAAGTAGGTGAGCAGGCATGAATCCTGCGGCCCAGCTGGCGATTATCAGGCAGCTGAGCACGCATGAATCCTGCGGCAAAACTGGCGATTATCAGGCAGGTGAGCAGCCATGAATCCTGAGGCCCAGCTGGCGATTATCAAGCAGGTGAGCAGGCACAAATCCTGCGGCCCAGCTGGCGATTTTCAGGCAGCTGAGCAGGCATGAATCCTGCGGCCAAGCTGGCGATTATAAAGCAGGTGAGCAGGCGCTGATCCCGTACCTCGGCATGCACTGATCCCGTGGCTGTCATGCAGTAATCAGGTGACTGAGAGGCGCTGATCATGTGACTGCTCATGTGCTGATCAGGTAGCTCTCCTTCACGGATCATGTCAGGTACCTCTCCTGCACGGATCATGTGCCCAGCAGGCAAGAATCAAGCAGAAGAGCAGGCATGAATCCTGCGGCCCAGCTGGCGATTATCAGGCAGATGAGCAGGCATGAAACCTGTGGCCCAGCTGGCGATTATCAAGCAGATGAGCAGGCATGAATCCTGCGGCCCAGCTGGCGATTATCAAGCAGATGAGCAGGCATGAATCCTGCGGCCCAGCTGGCGATTATCAGGCAGGTGAGCAGGCATGAATCCTGCGGCCCAGCTGGCGATTATCAGGCAGGTGAACAGGCATGAATCCTGCAGCCCAGCTGGCGATTATCAAGCAGGTGAGCAGGCGCTGATCCCGTAAGTCAGCAGGCACTGATCACTTGGCTGTCATGCAGTGATCAGGTGACTGAGAGGCGCTGATCATGTGACTGCTCATGTGCTGATCAGGTAGCTCTCCTGCACGGATCATGTGCCTCAGCAGGCAAGAATCAAGCAGCTGAGAAGGCATGAATCCTGCGGCCAAGCTGGCCATTATCAAGTAGGTGATCAGGCAAGAATCCTGCGGCCCAGCTGGCGATTATCAAGCAGGTGAGCAGGCGCAGATCCTGTACCTCAGCAGGCAGTGATCACGTGGCTGTCATGCAGTGATCAGGTGACTGAGAGGCGCTGATCATGTGACTGCTCATGTGCTGATCAGGTAGCTCTCCTGCACGGATCATATGCCTCAGCAGGCAAGAGTCAGGCAGATGAGCAGACATTAATCCTGTGGAGCAGCTGGCGATTATCAAGCAGGTGAGCACGCGCTGATCCCGTACCTCAGGAGGCACTGATCACGTGGCTGTCAAACAGTGATCAGGTGACTGAGAGGCGCTGATCATGTGACTGCTCATGTGCTGATCAGGTAGCTCTCCTGCACGGATCATATGCCTCAGCAGGCAAGAGTCAGGCAGATGAGCAGACATGAATCCTGCGGCCCAGCTGGCGATTATCAGGCAGCTGAGCAGCCATGAATCCTGCGCCCCAGCTGGCGATTATCAAGCAGGTGAGCAGGCATGAATCCTGCGGCCCAGCTGTCGATTATCAGGCAGCAGAGCAGGCATGAATCCTGCGGCCCAGCTGGCGATTATCAGGCAGCTGAGAAGGCATGAATTCTGCGGCCCAGCTGGCGATTATCAAGCATGTGAGCAGTCATGAATCCTGAGGCCCAGCTGGCGATTATCAGGCAGCTGAGCAGGCATGAATCCTGCGGCCCAGCTGGCGATTATCAAGCAGGTGAGCAGGCATGAATCCTACCGCACAG
This sequence comes from Bos javanicus, assembly GCF_032452875.1. NCBI lineage: Eukaryota > Metazoa > Chordata > Mammalia > Artiodactyla > Bovidae > Bos > Bos javanicus. Next base: position 393,097 of record NW_026893734.1, on the reverse strand, counting down.
CTGGCGATTATCAAGCAGGTGAGCAGGCATGAATCCTGCGTCCCAGCTGGCGATTATCAGGCAGCTGAGCAGGCATGAATCCTGCGGCCCAGCTGGCGATTATCAGGCAGATGAGCAGGCATGAATCCTGCGGCCCAGCTGGCGATTATCAAGCAGGTGAGCAAGCGCTGATCCCGCACCTCAGCAGGCACTGATCACGTGCCTGTCATGCAGTGTTCAGGTGACTGAGAAGCGCTGATCATGTGACTGCTCATGTGCTGATCAGGTAGCTCTCCTGCACGGATCATGTGCCTCAGCAGGAAAGAATCAAGTAGATGAGCAGGCATGAATCCTGCGGCCCAGCTGTCGATTATCAGACAGCTGAGCAGGCATGAATCCTGCGGCCCAGCTGGCGATTATCAGGCAGCTGAGAAGGCATGAATCCTGCGGCCCAGCTGGCGATAATCAGGCAGCTGAGCAGGCATAAATCCTGCGGCCCACCTGGTGATTATCAAGTAGGTGAGCAGGCATGAATCCTGCGGCCAAGCTGGGGATTATCAAGCAGGTGAGCAGGCGCTGATCCCGTACCTCGGCATGCACTGATCACGTGGCTGTCATGCAGTAATCAGGTGACTGAGAGGCGCTGATCATGTGACTGCTCATGTGCTGATCAGGTAGCTCTCCTGCACGGATCATGTCAGGTACCTCTCCTGCACGGATCATGTGCCTCAGCAGGCAAGAATCAGGCAGATGAGCAGGCATGAATCCTGCGGCGCAGCTGGCGATTATCAGGCATATGAGCAGGCATGAAACCTGCGGCCCAGCTGGCGATTATCAAGCAGATGAGCAGGCATGAATACTGCGGCCCAGCTGGCGATTATCAGGCAGCTGAGCAGGCATGAATCCTGGGGCCCAGCTGGCGATTATCAGGCAGGTGAGCAGGCATGAATCCTGAGGCCCAGCTGGCGATTATCAAGTAGGTGAACAGGCATGAATCCTGCGGCCCAGCTGGCGATTATCAAGCAGGTGAGCATGCGCTGATCCCGTAAGTCAGCAGGCACTGATCACTTGGCTGTCATGCAGTGATCAGGTTACTGAGAGGCGCTGATCATGTGACTGCTCATGTGCTGATAAGGTAGCTCTCCTGCACGGATCATGTGCCTCAGCAGGCAAGAATCAAGCAGCTGAGAAGGCATGAATCCTGCGGCCCAGCTGGCCATTATCAAGTAGGTGATCAGGCAAGAATCCTGCGGCCCAGCTGGCGATTATCAGGCAGGTGAGCAGGCGCTGATCCTGTACCTCAGCAGGCAGTGATCACGTGGCTGTCATGCAGTGATCAGGTGACTGAGAGGCGCTGATCATGTGACTGCTCATGTGCTGATCAGGTAGCTCTCCTGCACGGATCATATGCCTCAGCAGGCAAGAGTCAGGCAGATGAGCAGACATGAATCCTGTGGAGCAGCTGGCGATTATCAAGCAGGTGAGCACGCGCTGATTCCGTACCTCAGGAGGCACTGATCACGTGGCTGTCAAACAGTGATCAGGTGACTGAGAGGCGCTGATCATGTGACTGCTCATGTGCTGATTAGGTAGCTCTCCTGCACGGATCATGTGCCGCAGCAGGCAAGAATCAAGCAGATGATCAGGCATGAATCCTGAGGCCCAGCTGGCGATTATCAGGCAGATGAGCAGGCATGAATCCTGCGGCCCAGGTGGCGATTATCAGGCAGATGAGCAGGCATGAATCCTGCGGCCCAGCTGGCGATTATCATGCAGGTGAGCAGGCCTGAATCCTGTGGCCCAGCTGGCGATTATCAAGCAGATGAGCAGGCATGAATCCTGCGGCCCAGCTGGCGATTATCAGGCAGCTGAGCAGGCATGAATCCTGCGGCCAAGCTGGCGATTATCAGGCAGGTAAGCAGCCATGAATTCTGCGGCCCAGCTGGCAATTATCAAGTAGGTGAGCAGACATGAATCCTGCGGCCCAGCTGGCGATTATCAAGCAGGTGAGCAAGCACTGATCCCGTACCTCAGCAGGCACTAATCACGTAACTGTCATGCAGTGATCAGGTGACTGAGAGGCGCTGATCATGTGACTGCTCATGTGCTGATCAGGTAGATCTCCTGCACGGATCATGTGCCTCAGCAGGCAAGAATCTAGCAGCTGAGCAGGCATGAATCCTGCGGCCCAGCTGGCGATTATCAAGCAAGTGAGCAGGCCTGAATCCTGCGGCCCAGCTGGCGATTATCAGGCAGATGAGCAGGCATGAATCCTGCAGCCCAGCTGGCGATTTTCAGGCAGGTGAGCAGGCCTGAATCCTGCAGACCATCTGGCGATTATCAAGCAGGTGAGCAGGCATGAATCATTCGGCCCAGCTAGCGATTATCAGGCAGCTGAGCAGGCATGAATCCTGCGGCCCAGCTGGCGATTATCAAGCAGGTGAGCAGGCATGAATCCTGTGGCCCAGCTGGCGATTATCAGGCAGCTGAGCAGGCATGAATCCTGTGGCAAAACTGGCGATTATCAGGCAGGTGAGCAGGCATGAATCCTGAGGCCCAGCTGGCGATTATCAAGCAGGTGAGCAGGCACGAATCCTGCGGCCCAGCTGGCGATTATCAGGCAGCTGAGCAGGCATGAATCCTGTGGCCAAGCTGGCGATTATCAAGCAGGTGAGCAGGCGCTGATCCCGTACCTCGGCATGCACTGATCACGTGGCTGTCATGCAGTAATCAGGTGACTGAGAGGCGCTGATCATGTGACTGCTCATGTGCTGATCAGGTAGCTCTCCTGCACGGATCATGTCAGGTACCTCTCCTGCACGGATCATGTGCCTCAGCAGGCAAGAATCAAGCAGATGAGCAGGCATGAATCCTGCGGCCCAGCTGACGATTATCAGGCAGATCAGCAGGCATGAAACCTGCGGCCCAGCTGGCGATTATCAAGCAGATGAGCATGCATGAATCCTGCGGCCCAGCTGGCGATTATCAGGCAGCTGAGCAGGCATGAATCCTGCGGCCCAGCTGGCGATTATCAAGTAGGTGAGCAGGCATGAATCCTGAGGCCCAGCTGGCGATTATCAAGTAGGTGAACAGGCATGAATCCTGCCGCCCAGCTGGCGATTATCAAGCAGCTGAGCAGGCATGAATCCTGCGGCCCAGCTGGCGATTATCAAGCAGGTGAGCAAGCGCTGATCCCGTACCTCAGCAGGCACTGATCACTTGGCTGTCAAGCAGTGATCAGGTGACTGAGAGGCGCTGATCATGTGACTAATCATGTGCTGATCAGGTAGCTCTCCTGCACAGATCTTGTGCCTCAGCAGGCAAGAATCAATGAGCTGAGCAGGCATGAATCCTGCGTCCCAGCTGGCGATAATCAAGCAGGTGAGAAGGCATGAATCCTACCGCACAGCTGGCGATTATCAGGCAGGTGAGCAGGCATGAATCCTGCATCCCAGCTGGCGATTATCAGGCAGCTGAGCAGGCATGAATCCTGCGGCCCAGCTGGCGATTATCAGGCAGCTGAGCAGGCATGAATCCTGCGGCCCAGCTGGCGATTATCAAGCAGGTGAGCAAGCGCTGATCCCGCACCTCAGCAGGCACTGATCACGTGCCTGTCATGCAGTGATCAGGTGACTGAGAAGCGCTGATCATGTGACTGCTCATGTGCTGATCAGGTAGCTCTCCTGCACGGATCATGTGCCTCAGCAGGCAAGAATCAAGTAGATGAGCAGGCATGAATCCTGCTGCCCAGCTGGCGATTATTAAGCAGATGAGCAGGCATGAATCCTGCGGCCAAGCTGGCGATTATCAGGCAGGTGAGCAGCCATGAATGCTGCGGCCCAGCTGGCGATTATCAGGCAGGTGATCAGGCATGAATCCTGTGGCCCAGCTGGTGATTATCAAGCAGGTGAGCAGGTGCTGATCCCGCACCTCAGCAGGCACTGATCACGTGGGTGTCATGCAGTGATCAGGTGACTGAGAGACGCTGATCTTGTGACTGCTCATGTGCTGATCAGATAGCTCTCCTGCACGGATCATGTGCCTCAGCAGGCAAGAATCAAGCAGATGATCAGGCATGAATCCTGCGGCCCAGCTTTCGATTATCAGGCAGCTGAGCAGGCATGAATCCTGCGGCCCAGGTGGCGATTATCAGGCAGATGAGCAGGCATGAATCCTGCGGCCCAGCTGGCGATTATCAGGCAGGTGAGCAGGCATGAATCCTGTGGCCCAGCTGGCGATTATCAAGCAGGTGAGCAGGCATGAATCCTGCTGCCCAGCTGGCAATTATCAGGCAGCTGAGCAGGCATGAATCCTGCGGCCCAGCTGGCGATTATCAGGCAGGTGAGCAGCCATGAATTTTGCGGCCCAGCTGGCGATTATCAAGTAGGTGAGCAGACATGAATCCTGCGGCCCAGCTGGCGATAATCAGGCAGGTGAGCAGGCGCTGATCCCGTACCTCAGCAGGCACTAATCACGTAACTGTCATGCAGTGATCAGGTGACTGAGAGGCGCTGATCATGTGACTGCTCATGTGCTGATCAGGTAGGTCTCCTGCACGGATCATGGGCCTCAGCAGGCAAGGATCTAGCAGCTGAGCAGGCATGAATCCTGCGGCCCAGCTGGCGATTATCAAGCAAGTGAGCAGGCCTGAATCCTGCGGCCCAGCTGGCGATTATCAGGCAGATAAGCAGGCATGAATCCTGCAGCCCAGCTGGCTATTTTCAGGCAGGTGAGCAGGCCTGAATCCTGCAGACCATCTGGCGATTATCAAGCAGGTGAGCAGGCATGAATCCTGCGGCCCAGCTAGTGATTATCAGGCAGCTGAGCAGGCATGAATCCTGCGGCCCAGCTCGCGATTATCAAGTGGGTGAGCAGGCATGAATCCTGCGGCCCAGCTGGCGATTATCAGGCAGCTGAGCAGGCATGAATCCTGCGGCAAAACTGGCGATTATCAGGCAGATGAGCAGGCATGAATCCTGCGGGCCAGCTGGCGATTATCAAGCAGGTGAGCACGCGCTGATCCCGTACCTCAGCAGGCACTGATCACGTGGCTGTCATGCAGTGATCAGGTGACTGAGAGGCGCTGATCATGTGACTGCTCATGTGCTGATCAGGTAACTCTCCTGCACGGATCATATGCCTCAGCAGGCAAGAGTCAGGCAGATGAGCAGACATGAATCCTGCGGCCCAGCTGGCGATTATCATGCAGCTGAGCAGGCATGAATCCTGCGGCCCAGCTGGCGATTATCAGGCAGCTGAGCAGCCATGAATCCTGCGCCCCAGCTGGCGATTATCAAGCAGGTGAGCAGGCATGAATCCTGCGGCCCAGCTGGCGATTATCAGGCAGCAGAGCAGGCATGAATCCTGCGGCCCAGCTGGCGATTATCAAGCAAGTGAGCAGGCCTGAATCCTGCGGCCCAGCTGGCGATTATCAGGCAGATAAGCAGGCATGAATCCTGCAGCCCAGCTGGCTATTTTCAGGCAGGTGAGCAGGCCTGAATCCTGCAGCCCATCTGGCGATTATCAAGCAGGTGAGCAGGCATGAATCCTGGGGCCCAGCTAGTGATTATCAGGCAGCTGAGCAGGCATGAATCCTGCGGCCCAGCTCGCGATTATCAAGTGGGTGAGCAGGCATGAATCCTGCGGCCCAGCTGGCGATTATCAGGCAGCTGAGCAGGCATGAATCCTGCGGCAGAGCTGGCGATTATCAGGCAGATGAGCAGGCATGAATCCTGCGGCCCAGCTGGCTATTATCAAGCAGGTGAGCACGCGCTGATCCCGAACCTCAGGAGGCACTGATCACGCGGCTGTCAAACAGTGATCAGGTGACTGAGAGGCGCTGATCTTGTGCCTGATCATGTGCTGATCAGGTAACTCTCCTGCACGGATCATATGCCTCAGCAGGCAAGAGTCAGGCAGATGAGCAGACATGAATCCTGCGGCCCAGCTGGCGATTATCATGCAGCTGAGCAGGCATGAATCCTGCGGCCCAGCTGGCGATTATCAGGCAGCTGAGCAGGCATGAATCCTGCTTCCCAGCTGGCGATTATCAAGCAGGTGAGCAGGCATGAATCCTCCGGCACAGCTGGCGATTATCAAGCAGCAGAGCAGGCATGAATCCTGCGGTCCAGCTGGCGATTATCAAGCAGGTGAGCAGGCATGAATCCTACGGCACAGCTGGCGATTATCAAGCAGGTGAGCAGGCATGAATCCTGCGTCCCAGCTGGCGATTATCAGGCAGATGAGCAGGCATGAATCCGGCGGCCCAGCTGGCGATTATCAGGCAGCTGAGCAGGCATGAATCCTGCGGCCCAGCTGGCGATTATCAAGCAGGTGAGCAGGCGCTGATTCCGCACCTCAGCAGGCACTGATCACGTGCCTGTCATGCAGTGATCAGGTGACTGAGAAGCGCTGATCATGTGACTGCTCATGTGCTGATCAGGTAGCTCTCCTGCACGGATCATGTGCCTCAGCAGGAAAGAATCAAGTAGATGAGCAGGCATGAATCCTGCGGCCCAGCTGTCGATTATCAGGCAGCTGAGCAGGCATGAATCCTGCGGCCCAGCTGGCGATTATCAGGCAGGTGAGCAGGCACGAATCCTGCGGCCCAGCTGGCGATTATCAGGCAGCTGAGCAGGCATGAATCCTGCGGCCCAGCTGGTGATTATCAAGTAGGTGAGCAGGCATGAATCCTTCGGCCAAGCTGGCGATTATCAAGCAGGTGAGCAGGCGCTGATCCCGCAGCTCAGCAGGCACTGATCACGTGGCTGTCATGCAGTAATCAGGTGACTGAGAGGCGCTGATCATGTGACTGCTCATGTGCTGATCAGGTAGCTCTCCTGCACGGATCATGTCAGGTACCTCTCCTGCACGGATCATGTGCCTCAGCAGGCAAGAATCAAGCAGATGAGCAGGCATGAATCCTGCGGCGCAGCTGGCGATTATCAGGCATATGAGCAGGCATGAAACCTGCGGCCCAGCTGGCGATTATCAAGCAGATGAGCAGGCATGAATCCTGCGGTCCAGCTGGCGGTTATCAGGCAGCTGAGCTGGCATGAATCCTGCGGCCCAGCTGGCGATTATCAGGTAGCTGAGCAGGCATGAATCCTGCGGCCCAGCTGGCGATAATCAAGCAGGTGAGCAGGCATGAATCCTGCGGCCCAGCTGGCGATTATCAAGCAGGTGAGCAGGCGCTGATCCCGTAAGTCAGCAGGCACTGATCACTTGGCTGTCATGCAGTGATCAGGTTACTGAGAGGCGCTGATCATGTGACTGCTCATGTGCTGATAAGGTAGCTCTCCTGCACGGATCATGTGCCTCAGCAGGCAAGAATCAAGCAGCTGAGAAGGCATGAATCCTGCGGCCCAGCTGGCCATTATCAAGTAGGTGATCAGGCAAGAATCCTGCGGCCCAGCTGGCGATTATCAAGCAGGTGAGCAGGCGCTGATCCTGTACCTCAGCAGGCAGTGATCACGTGGCTGTCATGCAGTGATCAGGTGACTGAGAGGCGCTGATCATGTGACTGCTCATGTGCTGATCAGGTAGCTCTCCTGCACGGATCATATGCCTCAGCAGGCAAGAGTCAGGCAGATGAGCAGGCATGAATCCTGCGGCCCAGCTGGCGATTATCAAGCAGGTGAGCACGCGCTGATCCCGTACCTCAGGAGGCACTGATCACGCGGCTGTCAAACAGTGATCAGGTGACTGAGAGGCGCTGATCATGTGACTGCTCATGTGCTGATCAGGTAGCTCTCCTGCACGGATCATGTGCCTCAGCAGGCAAGAATCAAGCAGATGATCAGGCATGAATCCTGCGGCCCAGCTTTCGATTATCAGGCAGATGAGCAGGCATGAATCCTGCGGCCCAGGTGGCGATTATTAGGCAGATGAGCAGGCATGAATCCTGCGGCCCAGCTGGCGATTATCAAGCAGGTGAGCAGGCCTGAATCCTGTGGCCCAGCTGGCGATTATCAAGCAGGTGAGCAGGCATGAATCCTGCGGCCCAGCTGGCGATTATCAGGCAGCTGAGCAGGCATGAATCCTGCGGCCAAGCTGGCGATTATCAGGCAGGTGAGCAGCCATGAATTCTGCGGCCCAGCTGGCGATTATCAAGTAGGTGAGCAGACATGAATCCTGCGGCCCAGCTGGCGATTATCAAGCAGGTGAGCAAGCACTGATCCCGTACCTCAGCAGGCACTAATCACGTAACTGTCATGCAGTGATCAGGTGACTGAGAGGCGCTGATCATGTGACTGCTCATGTGCTGATCAGGTAGATCTCCTGCACGGATCATGGGCCTCAGCAGGCAAGAATCTAGCAGCTGAGCAGGCATGAATCCTGCGGCCCAGCTGGCGATAATCAAGCAAGTGAGCAGGCCTGAATCCTGCGGCCCAGCTGGCGATTATCAGGCAGATAAGCAGGCATGAATCCTGCAGCCCAGCTGGCGATTTTCAGGCAGGTGAGCAGGCCTGAATCCTGCAGACCATCTGGCGATTATCAAGCAGGTGAGCAGGCATGAATCATTCGGCCCAGCTGGCGATTATCAGGCAGCTGAGCAGGCATGAATCCTGCGGCCCAGCTGGCGATTATGAAGTAGGTGAGCAGGCATGAATCCTGCGGCCCAGCTGGCGATTATCAGGCAGCTGAGCACGCATGAATCCTGCGGCAAAACTGGCGATTATCAGGCAGGTGAGCAGCCATGAATCCTGAGGCCCAGCTGGCGATTATCAAGCAGGTGAGCAGGCATGAATCCTGCGGCCCAGCTGGCGATTATCAGGCAGCTGAGCAGGCATGAATCCTGCGGCCAAGCTGGCGATTATAAAGCAGGTGAGCAGGCGCTGATCCCGTACCTCGGCATGCACTGATCACGTGGCTGTCATGCAGTAATCAGGTGACTGAGAGGCGCTGATCATGTGACTGCTCATGTGCTGATCAGGTAGCTCTCCTGCACGGATCATGTCAGGTACCTCTCCTGCACGGATCATGTGCCCAGCAGGCAAGAATCAAGCAGATGAGCAGGCATGAATCCTGCGGCCCAGCTGACGATTATCAGGCAGGTGAGCAGGCATGAATCATGCGGCCCAGCTAGCGATTATCAGGCAGCTGAGCAGGCATGAATCCTGCGGCCCAGCTGGCGATTATCAAGTAGGTGAGCAGGCATGAATCCTGTGGCCCAGCTCGCGATTATCAGGCAGCTGAGCAGGCATGAATCCTGTGGCCAAGCTGGCGATTATCAGGCAGCTGAGCAGTCATGAATCCTGAGGCCCAGCTGGCGATTATCAAGCAGGTGAGCAGGCACAAATCCTGCGGCCCAGCTGGCGATTATCAAGCAGGTGAGCAGGCACAAATCCTGCGGCCCAGCTGGCGATTTTCAGGCAGGTGAGCAGGCATGAATCCTGCGGCCAAGCTGGCGATTATAAAGCAGGTGAGCAGGCGCTGATCCCGTACCTCGGCATGCACTGATCACGTGGCTGTCATGCAGTAATCAGGTGACTGAGAGGCGCTGATCATGTGACTGCTCATGTGCTGATCAGGTAGCTCTCCTGCACGGATCATGTCAGGTACCTCTCCTGCACGGATCATGTGCCTCAGCAGGCAAGAATCAAGCAGATGAGCAGGCATGAATCCTGCGGCCCAGCTGGCGATTATCAGGCAGATCAGCAGGCATGAATCCTGCGGCCCAGCTGGCGATTATCAAGCAGATGAGCAGGCATGAATCCTGCGGCCCAGCTGGCGATTATCAGGCAGCTGAGCAGGCATGAATCCTGCGGCCCAGCTGGCGATTATCAAGTAGGTGAGCAGGCATGAATCCTGCGGCCCAGCTGGCGATTATCAAGTAGGTGAACAGGCATGAATCCTGCCGCCCAGCTGGCGATTATCAGGCAGATGAGCAGGCATGAATCCTGCGGCCCAGCTGGCGATTATCAAGCAGGTGAGCAAGCGCTGATCCCGTACCTCAGCAGGCACTGATCACTTGGCTGTCAAGCAGTGATCAGGTGACTGAGAGGCGCTGATCATGTGACTAATCATGTGCTGATCAGGTAGCTCTCCTGCACAGATCTTGTGCCTCAGCAGGCAAGAATCAATCAGCTGAGCAGGCATGAATCCTGCGTCCCAGCTGGCGATTATCAAGCAGGTGAGAAGGCATGAATCCTGCGGCACAGCTGGCGATTATCAAGCAGGTGAGCAGGCATGAATCCTGCATCCCAGCTGGCGATTATCAGGCAGCTGAGCTGGCATGAATCCTGCGGCCCAGCTGGCGATTATCAGGCAGCTGAGCAGGCATGAATCCTGCGGCCCAGCTGGCGATTATCAAGCAGGTGAGCAGGCGTTGATCCCGCACCTCAGCAGGCACTGATCACGTGCCTGTCATGCAGTGATCAGGTGACTGAGAAGCGCTGATCATGTGACTGCTCATGTGCTGATCAGGTAGCTCTCCTGCACGGATCATGTGCCTCAGCAGGCAAGAATCAAGCAGATGAGCAGGCATGAATCCTGCGGCCCAGCTGGCGATTATTAAGCAGATGAGCAGGCATGAATCCTGCGGCCAAGCTGGCGATTATCAGGCAGGTGAGCAGCCATGAATGCTGCGGCCCAGCTGGCGATTATCAAGCAGGTGAGCAGGCATGAATCCTGAGGCCGAGCTGGGGATTATCTAGCAGGTGAGCAGGTGCTGATCCCGCACCTCAGCAGGCACTGATCACGTGGGTGTCATGCAGTGATCAGGTGACTGAGAGACGCTGATCTTGTGACTGCTCATGTGCTGATCAGATAGCTCTCCTGCACGGATCATGTGCCTCAGCAGGCAAGAATCAAGCAGATGATCAGGCATGAATCCTGCGGCCCAGCTTTCGATTATCAGGCAGATGAGCAGGCATGAATCCTGCGGCCCAGGTGGCGATTATCAGGCAGATGAGCAGCCATGAATCCTGCGGCCCAGCTGGCGATTATCAGGCAGGTGAGCAGGCCTGAATCCTGCGGCCTAGCTGGCGATTATCAAGCAGGTGAGCAGGCATGAATCCTGCGGCCCAGCTGGCAATTATCAGGCAGCGGAGCTGGCATGAATCCTGCGGCCCAGCTGGCGATTATCAGGCAGGTGAGCAGCCATGAATGCTGCGGCCCATCTGGCGATTATCAAGTAGGTGATCAGGCATGAATCCTGCGGCCCAGCTGGTGATTATCAAGCAGGTGAGCAAGCACTGATCCCGTACCTCAGCAGGCACTAATCACGTAACTGTCATGCAGTGATCAGGTGACTGAGAGGCGCTGATCATGTGACTGCTCATGTGCTGATCAGGTAGGTCTCCTGCACGGATCATGGGCCTCAGCAGGCAAGGATCTAGCAGCTGAGCAGGCATGAATCCTGCGGCCCAGCTGGCGATTATCAAGCAAGTGAGCAGGCCTGAATCCTGCGGCCCAGCTGGCGATTATCAGGCAGATAAGCAGGCATGAATCCTGCAGCCCAGCTGGCGATTATCAGGCAGCTGAGCAGGCCTGAATCCTGCAGACCATCTGGCGATTATCAAGCAGGTGAGCAGGCATGAATCCTGCGGCCCAGCTGGTGATTATCAGGCAGGTGAGTAGGCATGAATCCTACGGCCCAGCTCGCGATTATCAAGTGGGTGAGCAGGCATGAATCCTGCGGCCCAGCTGGCGATTATCAGGCAGCTGAGCAGGCATGAATCCTGCGGCAAAACTGGCGATTATCAGGCAGATGAGCAGGCATGAATCCTGCGGGCCAGCTGGCGATTATCAAGCAGGTGAGCACGCGCTGATCCCGCACCTCTGCAGGCACTGATCACGTGGCTGTCAAACAGTGATCAGGTGACTGAGAGGCGCTGATCATGTGACTGCTCATGTGCTGATCAGGTAACTCTCCTGCACGGATCATATGCCTCAGCAGGCAAGAGTCAGGCAGATGAGCAGGCATGAATCCTGCGGCCCAGCTGGCGATTATCATGCAGCTGAGCAGGCATGAATCCTGCGGCCCAGCTGGCGATTATCAGGCAGCTGAGCAGCCATGAATCCTGCGGCCCAGCTGGCGATTATCAAGCAGGTGAGCAGGCATGAATCCTGCGGCCCAGCTGGCGATTATCAGGCAGCAGAGCAGGCATGAATCCTGCGGCCCAGCTGGCGATTATCAAGTAGGTGAGCAGGCATGAATCCTACCGCACAGCTGGCGATTATCAAGCAGGTGAGCAGGCATGAATCCTGCGTCCCAGCTGGCGATTATCAGGCAGCTGAGCAGGCATGAATCCTGCGGCCCAGCTGGCGATTATCAGGCAGCTGAGCAGGCATGAATCCTGCGGCCCAGCTGGCGATTATCAAGCAGGTGAGCAAGCGCTGATTCCGCACCTCAGCAGGCACTGATCACGTGCCTGTCATGCAGTGATCAGGTGACTGAGAAGCGCTGATCATGTGACTGCTCATGTGCTGATCAGGTAGCTCTCCTGCACGGATCATGTTCCTCAGCAAGCAAGAATCAAGTAGATGAGCAGGCATGAATCCTGCGGCCCAGCTGTCGATTATCAGGCAGATGAGCTGGCATGAATCCTGCGGCCCAGCTGGCGATTATCAGGCTGGTGAGAAGGCATGAATCCTGCGGCCCAGCTGGCGATTATCAGGCAGCTGAGCAGGCATGAATCCTGCGGCCCAGCTGGTGATTATCAAGCAGGTGAGCAGGCATGAATCCTTCGGCCAAGCTGGCGATTATCAAGCAGGTGAGCAGGCGCTGATCCCGTACCTCGGCAGGCACTGATCACGTGGCTGTCATGCAGTAATCAGGTGACTGAGAGGCGCTGATCATGTGACTGCTCATGTGCTGATCAGGTAGCTCTCCTGCACGGATCATGTCAGGTACCTCTCCTGCACGGATCATGTGCCTCAGCAGGCAAGAATCAGGCAGATGAGCAGGCATGAATCCTGCGGCGCAGCTGGCGAATATCAGGCATATGAGCAGGCATGAAACCTGCGGCCCAGCTGGCGATTATCAAGCAGATGAGCAGGCATGAATCCTGCGGTCCAGCTGGCGATTATCAGGCAGCTGAGCTGGCATGAATCCTGGGGCCCAGCTGGCGATTATCAGGTAGGTGAGCAGGCATGAATCCTGCGGCCCATCTGGCGATTATCAAGCAGGTGAGCAGGCATGAATCCTGCGGCCCAGCTGGCGATTATCAAGCAGGTGAGCAGGCGCTGATCCCGCAAGTCAGCAGGCACTGATCACTTGGCTGTCATGCAGTGATCAGGTGACTGAGAGGCGCTGATCATGTGACTGCTCATGTGCTGATCAGGTAGCTCTCCTGCACGGATCATGTGCCTCAGCAGGCAAGAATCAAGCAGCTGAGAAGGCATGAATCCTGCGGCCCAGCTGGCCATTATCAAGTAGGTGATCAGGCAAGAATCCTGCGGCCCAGCTGGCGATTATCAAGCAGGTGAGCAGGCGCTGATCCTGTACCTCAGCAGGCACTGATCACGTGGCTGTCATGCAGTGATCAGGTGACTGAGAGGCGCTGATCATGTGACTGCTCATGTGCTGATCAGGTAGCTCTCCTGCACGGATCATATGCCTCAGCAGGCAAGAGTCAGGCAGATGAGCAGACATGAATCCTGCGGAGCAGCTGGCGATTATCAAGCAGGTGAGCAGGCGCTGATCCTGTACCTCAGCAGGCAGTGATCACGTGGCTGTCATGCAGTGATCAGGTGGCTGAGAGGCGCTGATCATGTGACTGCTCAGGTGCTGATCAGGTAGCTTTCCTGCACGGATCATATGCCTCAGCAGGCAAGAGTCAGGCAGATGAGCAGACATGAATCCTGTGGAGCAGCTGGCGATTATCAAGCAGGTGAGCACGCGCTGATTCCGTACCTCAGGAGGCACTGATCACGTGGCTGTCAAACAGTGACCAGGTGACTGAGAGGCGCTGATCATGTGAGTGCTAATGTGCTGATCAGGTAGCTCTCCTGCACGGATCATGTGCCTCAGCAGGCAAGAATCAAGCAGATGATCAGGCATGAATCCTGCGGCCCAGCTTTCGATTACCAGGCAGATGAGTAGGCATGAATCCTGCGGCCCAGGTGGCGATTATCAGGCAGATGAGCAGGCATGAATCCTGCGGCCCAGCTGGCGATTATCATGCAGGTGAGCAGGCATGAATCCTGTGGCCCAGCTGGCTATTTTCAAGCAGGTGAGCAGGCATGAATCCTGCGGCCCAGCTGGCGATTATCAGGCAGCTGAGCAGGCATGAATCCTGCGGCCAAGCTGGCGATTATCAGGCAGGTGAGCAGCCATGAATTCTGCGGCCCAGCTGGCGATTATCAAGCAGGTGAGCAGCCATGAATCATGCGGCCCAGCTGGCGATTATCAAGCAGGTGAGCAAGCACTGATCCCGTACCTCAGCAGGCACTGATCACGTAACTGTCATGCAGTGATCAGGTGACTGAGAGGCGCTGATCATGTGACTGCTCATGTGCTGATCAGGTAGCTCTCCTGCACGGATCATGGGCCTCAGCAGGCAAGAATCTAGCAGCTGAGCAGGCATGAATCCTGCGGCCCAGCTGGCGATTATCAGGCAGATGAGCAGGCCTGAATCCTGGGGCCCAGCTGGCGATTATCAGGGAGATGAGCAGGCATGAATCCTGCAGCCCAGCTGGCGATTTTCAGGCAGGTGAGCAGGCCTGAATCCTGCAGACCATCTGGCGATTATCAGGCAGGTGAGCAGGCATGAATCCTGCGGCCCAGCTGGCGATTATGAAGTAGGAGAGCAGGCATGAATCCTGCGGCCCAGCTGGCGATTATCAAGTAGGTGAGCAGGCATGAATCCTGCGGCCAAGCTGGCGATTATCAGGCAGGTGAGCAGTCATGAATCCTGCGGCCCAGCTGGCGATTATCAAGCAGGTGAGCAGGCACAAATCCTGCGGCCCAGCTGGCGATTATCAGGCAGCTGAGCAGGCATGAATCCTGCGGCCCAGCTGGCCATTATCAAGCAGGTGAGCAGGCGCTGATCCCGTAACTCGGCATGCACTGATCACGTGGCTGTCATGCAGTAATCAGGTGACTGAGAGGCGCTGATCATGTGAATGCTCATGTGCTGATCAGGTAGCTCTCCTGCACGGATCATGTCAGGTACCTCTCCTGCACGGATCATGTGCCTCAGCAGGCGAGAATCAGGCAGATGAGCAGGCATGAATCCTGCGGCCCAGCTGGCGATTATCAGGCAGCTGAGCAGGCATGAAACCTGCGGCCCAGCTGGCGATTATCAGGCAGCTGAGCAGGCATGAATCCTGGGGCCCAGCTGGCGATTATCAAGCAGGTGAGCAGGCATGAATCCTGTGGCCCAGCTGGCGATTATCAAGCAGCTGATCAGGCATGAATCCTGCTGCCCAGCTGGCGATTATCATGCAGGTGAGCAGGCGCTGATCCCGTAAGTCAGCAGGCACTGATCACTTGGCTGTCATGCAGTGATCAGGTGACTGAGAGGCGCTGATCATGTGACTGCTCATGTGCTGATCAGGTAGCTCTCCTGCACGGATCATGTGCCTCAGCAGGCAAGAATCAAGCAGCTGAGAAGGCATGAATCCTGCGGCCAAGCTGGCCATTATCAAGTAGGTGATCAGGCAAGAAACCTGCGGCCCAGCTGGCGATTATCAGGCAGCTGAGCAGGCATGAATCCTGCTGCCCAGCTGGCGATTATCAGGCAGCTGAGCAGGCATGAATCCTGCGGCCCAGCTGGCGATTATCAAGCAGGTGAGCAAGCGCTGATCCCGTACCTCAGCAGGCAGTGATCACGTGGCTGTCATGCAGTGATCAGGTGACTGAGAGGCGCTGATCATGTGACTGCTCATGTGCTGATCTGGTAGCTCTCCTGCACGGATCATATGCCTCAGCAGGCAAGATCAGGCAGATGAGCAGACATGAATCCTGCGGCCCAGCTGGCGATTATCAGGCAGGTGAGCAGGCGCTGATCCTGCACCTCAGCAGGCAGTGATCACGTGGCTGTCATGCAGTGATCAGGTGACTGAGAGGCGCTGATCATGTGACTGCTCATGTGCTGATCAGGTAGCTCTCCTGCACAGATCATATGCCTCAGCAGGCAAGAGTCAGGCAGATGAGCAGACATGAATCCTGCGGAGCAGCTGGCGATTATCAAGCAGGTGAGCAGGCGCTGATCCTGTACCTCAGCAGGCAGTGATCACGTGGCTGTCATGCAGTGATCAGGTGACTGAGAGGCGCTGATCATGTGACTGCTCAGGTGCTGATCAGGTAGCTCTCCTGCACGGATCATGTGCCTCAGCAGGCAAGAGTCAGGCAGATGAGCAGACATGAATCCTGTGGAGCAGCTGGCGATTATCAAGCAGGTGAGCACGCGCTGATTCCGCACCTCAGCAGGCACTGATCACGTGGCTGTCAAACAGTGACCAGGTGACTGAGAGGCGCTGATCATGTGAGTGCTAATGTGCTGATCAGGTAGCTCTCCTGCACGGATCATGTGCCTCAGCAGGCAAGAATCAAGCAGATGATCAGGCATGAATCCTGCGGCCCAGCTTTCGATTACCAGGCAGATGAGTAGGCATGAATCCTGCGGCCCAGGTGGCGATTATCAGGCAGATGAGCAGGCATGAATCCTGCGGCCCAGCTGGCGATTATCAGGCAGGTGAGCAGGCATGAATCCTGTGGCCCAGCTGGCGATTATCAAGCAGGTGAGCAGGCATGAATCCTGCGGCCCAGCTGGCGATTATCAGGCAGCTGAGCAGGCATGAATCCTGCGGCCCAGCTGGCGATTATCAGGCAGGTGAGCAGGCATGAATCCTGCGGCCCAGCTGGCGATTATCAGGCAGGTGAGCAGACATGAATCATGCGGCCCAGCTGGCGATTATCAAGCAGGTGAGCAAGCACTGATCCCGTACCTCAGCAGGCACTGATCACGTAACTGTCATGCAGTGGTCAGGTGACTGAGAGGCGCTGATCATGTGACTGCTCATGTGCTGATCAGGTAGCTCTCCTGCACGGATCATGGGCCTCAGCAGGCAAGAATCTAGCAGCTGAGCAGGCATGAATCCTGCGGCCCAGCTGGCGATTATCAAGCAAGTGAGCAGGCCTGAATCCTGCGGCCCAGCTGGCGATTATCAGGCAGGTGAGCAGGCATGAATCCTGCAGCCCAGCTGGCGATTTTCAGGCAGCTGAGCAGGCCTGAATCCTGCAGCCCAGCTGGCGATTATCAAGCAGATAAGCAGGCATGAATCCTGCGGCCCAGCTAGCTATTATCAGGCAGCTGATCAGGCATGAATCCTGCGGCCCAGCTGGCGATTATCAAGTAGGTGAGCAGGCATGAATCCTGCGGCAAAACTGGCGATTATCAGGCAGCTGAGCAGCCATGAATCCTGAGGCCCAGCTGGCGATTATCAGGCAGGTGAGCAGGCACGAATCCTGCGGCCCAGCTGGCGATTATCAGGCAGATAAGCAGGCATGAATCCTGCAGCCCAGCTGGCCATTATCAAGCAGGTGAGCAGGCGCTGATCCCGCACCTCAGCATGCACTGATCACGTGGCTGTCATGCAGTAATCAGGTGACTGAGAGGCGCTGATCATGTGAATGCTCATGTGCTGATCAGGTAGCTCTCCTGCACGGATCATGTCAGGTAGCTCTCCTGCACGGATCATGTGCCTCAGCTGGCAAGAATCAAGCAGATGAGCAGGCATGAATCCTGCGGCCCAGCTGGCGATTATCAGGCAGCTGAGCAGGCATGAAACCTGCGGCCCAGCTGTCGATTATCAGGCAGCTGAGCAGGCATGAATCCTGGGGCCCAGCTGGCGATTATCAAGTAGGTGAGCAGGCATGAATCCTGTGGCCCAGCTGGCGATTATCAAGCAGGTGAACAGGCATGAATCCTGCTGCCCAGCTGGCGATTATCAAGCAGGTGAGCAGGCGCTGATCCCGTAAGTCAGCAGGCACTGATCACTTGGCTGTCATGCAGTGATCAGGTGACTGAGAGGCGCTGATCATGTGACTGCTCATGTGCTGATCAGGTAGCTCTCCTGCACGGATCATGTGCCTCAGCAGGCAAGAATCAAGCAGCTGAGAAGGCATGAATCCTGCGGCCAAGCTGGCCATTATCAAGTAGGTGATCAGGCAAGAAACCTGCGGCCCAGCTGGCGATTATCAGGCAGCTGAGCAGGCATGAATCCTGCTGCCCAGCTGGCGATTATCAGGCAGATGAGCAGGCATGAATCCTGCGGCCCAGCTGGCGATTATCAAGCAGGTGAGCAAGCGCTGATCCCGTACCTCAGCAGGCAGTGATCACGTGGCTGTCATGCAGTGATCAGGTGACTGAGAGGCGCTGATCATGTGACTGCTCATGTGCTGATCTGGTAGCTCTCCTGCACGGATCATATGCCTCAGCAGGCAAGAGTCAGGCAGATGAGCAGACATGAATCCTGCGGAGCAGCTGGCGATTATCAAGCAGGTGAGCAGGCGCTGATCCTGTACCTCAGCAGGCAGTGATCACGTGGCTGTCATGCAGTGATCAGGTGACTGAGAGGCGCTGATCATGTGACTGCTCATGTGCTGATCAGGTAGCTCTCCTGCACAGATCATATGCCTCAGCAGGCAAGAGTCAGGCAGATGAGCAGACATGAATCCTGCGGAGCAGCTGGCGATTATCAAGCAGGTGAGCAGGCGCTGATCCTGTACCTCAGCAGGCAGTGATCACGTGGCTGTCATGCAGTGATCAGGTGACTGAGAGGCGCTGATCATGTGACTGCTCATGTGCTGATCAGGTAGCTCTCCTGCACGGATCATATGCCTCAGCAGGCAAGAGTCAGGCAGATGAGCAGGCATGAATCCTGCGGCGCAGCTGGCTATTATCAAGCAGGTGAGCACGCGCTGATCCCGTACCTCAGGAGGCACTGATCACGCGGCTGTCAAACAGTGATCAGGTGACTGAGAGGCGCTGATCATGTGACTGCTCATGTGCTGATCAAGTAGCTCTCCTGCACGGATCATATGCCTCAGCAGGCAAGAGTCAGGCAGATGAGCAGACATGAATCCTGCGGCCCAGCTGGCGATTATCATGCAGCTGAGCAGGCATGAATCCTGCGGCCCAGCTGGCGATTATCAGGCAGCTGAGCAGGCATGAATCCTGCTGCCCAGCTGGCGATTATCAGGCAGATGAGCAGGCATGAATCCTGCGGCCCAGCTGGCGATTATCAAGCAGGTGAGCAAGCGCTGATCCCGTACCTCAGGAGGCACTGATCACTTGGCTGTCAAGCAGTGATCAGGTGACTGAGAGGCGCTGATCATGTGACTGATCATGTGCTGATCAGGTAGCTCTCCTGCACAGATCTTGTGCCTCAGCAGGCAAGAATCAATGAGCTGAGCAGGCATGAATCCTGCGTCCCAGCTGGCGATAATCAAGCAGGTGAGCAGGCATGAATCCTACCGCACAGCTGGCGATTATCAAGCAGGTGAGCAGGCATGAATCCTGCGTCCCAGCTGGCGATTATCAGGCAGCTGAGCTGGCATGAATCCTGCGGCCCACATGGGGATTATCAGGCAGCTGAGCAGGCATGAATCCTGCGGCCCAGCTGGCGATTATCAAGTAGGTGAGCAGGCGTTGATCCCGCACCTCAGCAGGCACTGATCACGTGCCTGTCATGCAGTGATCAGGTGACTGAGAAGCGCTGATCATGTGACTGCTCATGTGCTGATCAGGTAGCTCTCCTGCACGGATCATGTGCCTCAGCAGGCAAGAATCAAGTAGATGAGCAGGCATGAATCCTGCGGCCCAGCTGGTGATTATCAAGCAGGTGAGCAGGTGCTGATCCCGTACCTCAGCAGGCACTGATCACGTGGCTGTCATGCAGTGATCAGGTGACTGAGAGACGCTGATCTTGTGACTGCTCATGTGCTGATCAGATAGCTCTCCTGCACGGATCATGTGCCTCAGCAGGCAAGAATCAAGCAGATGATCAGGCATGATTCCTGCGGCCCAGCTTTCGATTATCAGGCAGATGAGCAGGCATGAATCCTGCGGCCCAGGTGGCGATTATTAGGCAGATGAGCAGGCATGAATCCTGCGGCCCAGCTGGCGATTATCAGGCAGGTGAGCAGGCCTGAATCCTGTGGCCCAGCTGGCGATTATCAAGCAGGTGAGCAGGCATGAATCCTGCTGCCCAGCTGGCAATTATCAGGCAGGTGAGCAGGCATGAATCCTGCGGCCAAGCTGGCGATTATCAGGCAGGTGAGCAGCCATGAATTCTGCGGCCCAGCTGGCGATTATCAAGTAGGTGAGCAGACATGAATCCTGCGGCCCAGCTGGCGATTACCAAGCAGGTGAGCAAGCACTGATCCCGTACCTCAGCAGGCACTAATCACATAACTGTCATGCAGTGATCAGGTGACTGAGAGGCGCTGATCATGTGACTGCTCATGTGCTGATCAGGTAGCTCTCCTGCACGGATCATGTGCCTCAGCAGGCAAGAATCAAGCAGATGAGCAGGCATGAATCCTGCGGCCCAGCTGACGATTATCAGGCAGGTGAGCAGCCATGAATTCTGCGGCCCAGCTGGCAATTATCAGGCAGGTGAGCAGGCATGAATCCTGCGGCCAAGCTGGCGATTATCAGGCAGGTGAGCAGCCATGAATTCTGCGGCCCAGCTGGCGATTATCAAGTAGGTGAGCAGACATGAATCCTGCGGCCCAGCTGGCGATTATCAGGCAGCTGAGCAGGCATGAATCCTGGGGCCGAGCTGGCGATTATCAAGTAGGTGAGCAGGCATGAATCCTGCGGCCCAGCTGGCGATTATCAGGCAGCTGAGCAGGCATGAATCCTGGGGCCGAGCTGGCGATTATCAAGTAGGTGAGCAGGCATGAATCCTGCGGCCCAGCTGGCGATTATCAAGTAGGTGAACAGGCATGAATCCTGCCGCCCAGCTGGCGATTATCAAGCAGGTGAGCAGGCGCTGATCCCGTAAGTCAGCAGGCACTGATCACTTGGCTGTCATGCAGTGATCAGGTGACTGAGAGGCGCTGATCATGTGACTGCTCATGTGCTGATCAGGTAGCTCTCCTGCACGGATCATGTGCCTCAGCAGGCAAGAATCAAGCAGCTGAGAAGGCATGAATCCTGCGGCCAAGCTGGCCATTATCAAGTAGGTGATCAGGCAAGAATCCTGCGGCCCAGCTGGCGATTATGAAGCAGGTGAGCAGGCGCTGATAATGTACCTCAGCAGGCAGTGATCACGTGGCTGTCATGCAGTGATCAGGTGACTGAGAGGCGCTGATCATGTGACTGCTCATGTGCTGATCAGGTAGCTCTCCTGCACGGATCATATGCCTCAGCAGGCAAGAGTCAGGCAGATGAGCAGACATGAATCCTGCGGCCCAGCTGGCGATTATCAAGCAGATGAGCAGGCATGAATCCTGCGGCCCAGCTGGCGATTATCAGGCAGCTGAGCAGCCATGAATCCTGCGCCCCAGCTGGCGATTATCAAGCAGGTGAGCAGGCATGAATCCTGCGGCCCAGCTGGCGATTATCAGGCAGCAGAGCAGGCATGAATCCTGCGGCCCAGCTGGCGATTATCAGGCAACTGAGAAGGCATGAATTCTGCGGCCCAGCTGGCGATTATCAAGCAGGTGAGCAGTCATGAATCCTGAGGCCCAGCTGGCGATTATCAGGCAGCTGAGCAGTCATGAATCCTGAGGCCCAGCTGGCGATTATCAGGCAGCTGAGCAGGTATAAATCCTGCGGCCCAGCTGGCGATTATCAGGCAGCTGAGCAGGCATGAATCCTGCGGCCCAGCTGGCGATTATCAGGCAGCTGAGCTGGCATGAATCCTGCTGCCCAGCTGGCGATTATCAGGCAGATGAACAGGCATGAATCCTGCGGCCCAGCTGGCGATTATCAAGCAGGTGAGCAAGCGCTGATCCCGTACCTCAGGAGGCACTGATCACTTGGCTGTCAAGCAGTGATCAGGTGACTGAGATGCGCTGATCATGTGACTGATCATGTGCTGATCAGGTAGCTCTCCTGCACAGATCTTGTGCCTCAGCAGGCAAGAATCAATGAGCTGAGCAGGCATGAATCCTGCGTCCCAGCTGGCGATAATCAAGCAGGTGAGCAGGCATGAATCCTACCGCACAGCTGGCGATTATCAAGCAGGTGAGCAGGCATGAATCCTGCGTCCCAGCTGGCGATTATCAGGCAGCTGAGCAGGCATGAATCCTGCGGCCCAGCTGGCGATTATCAGGCAGGTGAGCAGGCAGGAATCTTGCGGCCCAGCTGGCGATTATCAAGTAGATGAGCAGGCATGAATCCTGCTGCCCAGCTGGCGATTATTAAGCAGATGAGCAGGCATGAATCCTGCGGCCAAGCTGGCGATTATCAGGCAGGTGAGCAGCCATGAATGCTGCGGCCCAGCTGGCGATTATCAAGTAGGTGATCAGGCATGAATCCTGCGGCCCAGCTGGTGATTATCAAGCAGGTGAGCAGGTGCTGATCCCGTACCTCAGCAGGCACTGATCACGTGGCTGTCATGCAGTGATCAGGTGACTGAGAGACGCTGATCTTGTGACTGCTCATGTGCTGATCAGATAGCTCTCCTGCACGGATCATGTGCCTCAGCAGGCAAGAATCAAGCAGATGATCAGGCATGAATCCTGCGGCCCAGCTTTCGATTATCAGGCAGATGAGCAGGCATGAATCCTGTGGCCCAGGTGGCGATTATTAGGCAGATGAGCAGGCATGAATCCTGCGGCCCAGCTGGCAATTATCAGGCAGGTGAGCAGGCCTGAATCCTGTGGCCCAGCTGGCGATTATCAAGCAGGTGAGCAGGCATGAATCCTGCTGCCCAGCTGGCAATTATCAGGCAGCTGAGCAGGCATGAATCCTGCGGCCAAGCTGGCGATTATCAGGCAGGTGAGCAGCCATGAATTCTGCGGCCCAGCTGGCGATTATCAAGTAGGTGAGCAGACATGAATCCTGCGGCCCAGCTGGCGATTATCAAGCAGGTGAGCAAGCACTGATCCCGTACCTCAGCAGGCACTAATCACGTAACTGTCATGCAGTGATCAGGTGACTGAGAGGCGCTGATCATGTGACTGCTCATGTGCTGATCAGGTAGCTCTCCTGCACGGATCATGGACCTCAGCAGGCAAGAATCTAGCAGCTGAGCAGGCATGAATCCTGCGGCCCAGCTGGCGATTATTAAGCAAGTGAGCAGGCCTGAATCCTGCGGCCCAGCTGGCGATTATCAGGCAGATAAGCAGGCATGAATCCTGCAGCCCAGCTGGCGATTTTCAGGCAGGTGAGCAGGCCTGAATCCTGCAGACCATCTGGCGATTATCAAGCAGGTGAGCAGGCATGAATCCTGCGGCCCAGCTAGCGATTATCAGGCAGCTGAGCAGGCATGAATCCTGCGGCCCAGCTGGCGATTATGAAGTAGGTGAGCAGGCATGAATCCTGCGGCCCAGCTGGCGATTATCAGGCAGCTGAGCACGCATGAATCCTGCGGCAAAACTGGCGATTATCAGGCAGGTGAGCAGCCATGAATCCTGAGGCCCAGCTGGCGATTATCAAGCAGGTGAGCAGGCACAAATCCTGCGGCCCAGCTGGCGATTTTCAGGCAGCTGAGCAGGCATGAATCCTGCGGCCCAGCTGGTGATTATCAAGCAGGTGAGCAGGCATGAATCCTGCGGAGCAGCTGGCGATTATCAAGCAGGTGAGCACGCGCTGATCCCGTACCTCAGGAGGCACTGATCACCTGGCTGTCAAACAGTGATCAGGTGACTGAGAGGCGCTGATCATGTGACTGCTCATGTGCTGATCAGGTAGCTCTCCTGCACGGATCATATGCCTCAGCAGGCAAGAGTCAGGCAGATGAGCAGACATGAATCCTGCGGCCCAGCTGGCGATTATCATGCAGCTGAGCAGGCATGAATCCTGCGGCCCAGCTGGCGATTATCAGGCAGCTGAGCAGGCATGAATCCTGCTGCCCAGCTGGCGATTATCAGGCAGCTGAGCAGGCATGAATCCTGCGGCCCAGCTGGCGATTATCAAGCAGGTGAGCAAGCGATGATCCCGTACCTCAGGAGGCACTGATCACTTGGCTGTCAAGCAGTGATCAGGTGACTGAGAGGCGCTGATCATGTGACTGATCATGTGCTGATCAGGTAGCTCTCCTGCACAGATCTTGTGCCTCAGCAGGCAAGAATCAAGGAGCTGAGCAGGCATGAATCCTGCGTCCCAGCTGGCGATAATCAAGCAGGTGAGCAGGCATGAATTCTACCGCACAGCTGGCGATTATCAAGCAGGTGAGCAGGCGCTGATCCTGTACCTCAGCAGGCAGTGATCACGTGGCTGTCATGCAGTGATCAGTTGACTGAGAGGCGCTGATCATGTGACTGCTCATGTGCTGATCAGGTAGCTCTCCTGCACGGATCATATGCCTCAGCAGGCAAGAGTCAGGCAGATGAGCACACATGAATCCTGCGGAGCAGCTGGCGATTATCAAGCAGGTGAGCAGGCGCTGATCCTGTACCTCAGCAGGCAGTGATCACGTGGCTGTCATGCAGTGATCAGGTGACTGAGAGGCGCTGATCATGTGACTGCTCATGTGCTGATCAGGTAGCTCTCCTGCACGGATCATATGCCTCAGCAGGCAAGAGTCAGGCAGATGAGCAGACATGAATCCTGCGGAGCAGCTGGCGATTATCAAGCAGGTGAGCACGCGCTGATCCCGTACCTCAGGAGGCACTGATCACGTGGCTGTCAAACAGTGATCAGGTGACTGAGAGGCGCTGATCATGTGACTGCTCATGTGCTGATCAGGTAGCTCTCCTGCACGGATCATATGCCTCAGCAGGCAAGAGTCAGGCAGATGAGCAGACATGAATCCTGCGGCCCAGCTGGCGATTATCATGCAGCTGAGCAGGCATGAATCCTGCGGCCCAGCTGGCGATTATCAGGCAGCTGAGCAGGCATGAATCCTGCTGCCCAGCTGGCGATTATCAGGCAGATGAGCAGGCATGAATCCTGCGGCCCAGCTGGCGATTATCAAGCAGGTGAGCAAGCGCTGATCCCGTACCTCAGCAGGCACTGATCACGTGGCTGTCGTGCAGTGATCAGGTGACTGAGAGACGCTGATCTTGTGACTGCTCATGTGCTGATCAGATAGCTCTCCTGCACGGATCATGTGCCTCAGCAGGCAAGAATCAAGCAGATGATCAGGCATGAATCCTGCGGCCCAGCTTTCGATTATCAGGCAGATGAGCAGGCATGAATCCTGCGGCCCAGGTGGCGATTATTAGGCAGATGAGCAGGCATGAATCCTGCGGCTCAGCTGGCGATTATCAAGCAGGTGAGCAGGTCTGAATCCTGTGGCCCAGCTGGCGATTATCAAGCAGGTGAGCAGGCATGAATCCTGCGGCCCAGCTGGCGATTATCAGGCAGCTGAGCAGGCATGAATCCTGCGGCCAAGCTGGCGATTATCAGGCAGGTGAGCAGCCATGAATTCTGCGGCCCAGCTGGCGATTATCAAGTAGGTGAGCAGACACGAATCCTGCGGCCCAGCTGTCGATTATCAAGCAGGTGAGCAAGCACTGATCCGGTACCTCAGCAGGCACTAATCACGTAACTGTCATGCAGTGATCAGGTGACTGAGAGGCGCTGATCATGTGACTGCTCATGTGCTGATCAGGTAGATCTCCTGCACGGATCATGGGCCTCAGCAGGCAAGAATCTAGCAGCTGAGCAGGCATGAATCCTGCGGCCCAGCTGGCGATAATCAAGCAAGTGAGCAGGCCTGAATCCTGCGGCCCAGCTGGCGATTATCAGGCAGATAAGCAGGCATGAATCCTGCAGCCCAGCTGGCGATTTTCAGGCAGGTGAGCAGGCCTGAATCCTGCAGACCATCTGGCGATTATCAAGCAGGTGAGCAGGCATGAATCATGCGGCCCAGCTAGCGATTATCAGGCAGCTGAGCAGGCATGAATCCTGCGGCCCAGCTGGCGATTATCAAGTAGGTGAGCAGGCATGAATCCTGTGGCCCAGCTCGCGATTATCAGGCAGCTGAGCAGGCATGAATCCTGTGGCAAAACTGGCGATTATCAGGCAGGTGAGCAGCCATGAATCCTGAGGCCCAGCTGGCGATTATCAAGCAGGTGAGCAGGCACGAATCCTGCGGCCCAGCTGGCGATTATCAGGCAGCTGAGCAGGCATGAATCCTGCGGCCAAGCTGGCGATTATAAAGCAGGTGAGCAGGCGCTGATCCCGTACCTCGGCATGCACTGATCACGTGGCTGTCATGCAGTAATCAGGTGACTGAGAGGCGCTGATCATGTGACTGCTCATGTGCTGATCAGGTAGCTCTCCTGCACGGATCATGTCAGGTACCTCTCCTGCACGGATCATGTGCCTCAGCAGGCAAGAATCAAGCAGATGAGCAGGCATGAATCCTGCGGCCCAGCTGACGATTATCAGGCAGATGAGCAGGCATGAAACCTGCGGCCCAGCTGGCGATTATCAAGCAGATGAGCAGGCATGAATCCTGCGGCCCAGCTGGCGATTATCAGGCAGCTGAGCAGGCATGAATCCTGGGGCCCAGCTGGCGATTATCAAGTAGGTGAGCAGGCATGAATCCTGCGGCCCAGCTGGCGATTATCAAGTAGGTGAACAGGCATGAATCCTGCCGCCCAGCTGGCGATTATCAGGCAGATGAGCAGGCATGAATCCTGCGGCCCAGCTGGCGATTATCAAGCAGGTGAGCAAGCGCTGATCCCGTACCTCAGGAGGCACTGATCACTTGGCTGTCAAGCAGTGATCAGGTGACTGAGAGGCGCTGATCATGTGACTAATCATGTGCTGATCAGGTAGCTCTCCTGCACAGATCTTGTGCCTCAGCAGGCAAGAATCAATGAGCTGAGCAGGCATGAATCCTGCGTCCCAGCTGGCGATAATCAAGCAGGTGAGAAGGCATGAATCCTACCGCACAGCTGGCGATTATCAAGCAGGTGAGCAGGCATGAATCCTGCATCCCAGCTGGCGATTATCAGGCAGCTGAGCAGGCATGAATCCTGCGGCCCAGCTGGCGATTATCAGGCAGCTCAGCAGGCATGAATCCTGCGGCCCAGCTGGCGATTATCAAGCAGGTGAGCAAGCGCTGATCCCGCACCTCAGCAGGCACTGATCACGTGCCTGTCATGCAGTGATCAGGTGACTGAGAAGCGCTGATCATGTGACTGCTCATGTGCTGATCAGGTAGCTCTCCTGCACGGATCATGTGCCTCAGCAGGCAAGAATCAAGTAGATGAGCAGGCATGAATCCTGCTGCCCAGCTGGCGATTATTAAGCAGATGAGCAGGCATGAATCCTGCGGCCAAGCTGGCGATTATCAGGCAGGTGAGCAGCCATGAATGCTGCGGCCCAGCTGGCGATTATCAAGTAGGTGATCAGGCATGAATCCTGTGGCCCAGCTGGTGATTATCAAGCAGGTGAGCAGGTGCTGATCCCGTACCTCAGCAGGCACTGATCACGTGGGTGTCATGCAGTGATCAGGTGACTGAGAGACGCTGATCTTGTGACTGCTCATGTGCTGATCAGATAGCTCTCCTGCACGGATCATGTGCCTCAGCAGGCAAGAATCAAGCAGATGATCAGGCATGAATCCTGCGGCCCAGCTTTCGATTATCAGGCAGATGAGCAGGCATGAATCCTGCGGCCCAGGTGGCGATTATTAGGCAGATGAGCAGGCATGAATCCTGCGGCCCAGCTGGCGATTATCAGGCAGGTGAGCAGGCCTGAATCCTGTGGCCTAGCTGGCGATTATCAAGCAGGTGAGCAGGCATGAATCCTGCTGCCCAGCTGGCAATTATCAGGCAGCTGAGCAGGCATGAATCCTGCGGCCAAGCTGGCGATTATCAGGCAGGTGAGCAGCCATGAATTTTGCGGCCCAGCTGGCGATTATCAAGTAGGTGAGCAGACATGAATCCTGCGGCCCAGCTGGCGATTATCAAGCAGGTGAGCAAGCACTGATCCCGTACCTCAGCAGGCACTAATCACGTAACTGTCATGCAGTGATCAGGTGACTGAGAGGCGCTGATCATGTGACTGCTCATGTGCTGATCAGGTAGGTCTCCTGCACGGATCATGGGCCTCAGCAGGCAAGGATCTAGCAGCTGAGCAGGCATGAATCCCGCGGCCCAGCTGGCGATTATCAAGCAAGTGAGCAGGCCTGAATCCTGCGGCCCAGCTGGCGATTATCAGGCAGATAAGCAGGCATGAATCCTGCAGCCCAGCTGGCTATTTTCAGGCAGGTGAGCAGGCCTGAATCCTGCAGACCATCTGGCGATTATCAAGCAGGTGAGCAGGCATGAATCCTGCGGCCCAGCTAGTGATTATCAGGCAGCTGAGCAGGCATGAATCCTGCGGCCCAGCTCGCGATTATCAAGTGGGTGAGCAGGCATGAATCCTGCGGCCCAGCTGGCGATTATCAGGCAGCTGAGCAGGCATGAATCCTGCGGCAAAACTGGCGATTATCAGGCAGATGAGCAGGCATGAATCCTGCGGGCCAGCTGGCGATTATCAAGCAGGTGAGCACGCGCTGATCCCGTACCTCAGGAGGCACTGATCACGTGGCTGTCAAACAGTGATCAAGTGACTGAGAGGCGCTGATCATGTGACTGCTCATGTGCTGATCAGGTAACTCTCCTGCACGGATCATATGCCTCAGCAGGCAAGAGTCAGGCAGATGAGCAGACATGAATCCTGCGGCCCAGCTGGCGATTATCATGCAGCTGAGCAGGCATGAATCCTGCGGCCCAGCTGGCGATTATCAGGCAGCTGAGCAGCCATGAATCCTGCGCCCCAGCTGGCGATTATCAAGCAGGTGAGCAGGCATGAATCCTGCGGCCCAGCTGGCGATTATCAGGCAGCAGAGCAGGCATGAATCCTGCGGCCCAGCTGGCGATTATCAAGTAGGTGAGCAGGCATGAATCCTACCGCACAGCTGGCGATTATCAAGCAGGTGAGCAGGCATGAATCCTGCGTCCCAGCTGGCGATTATCAGGCAGCTGAGCAGGCATGAATCCTGCGGCCCAGCTGGCGATTATCAGGCAGCTGAGCAGGCATGAATCCTGCGGCCCAGCTGGCGATTATCAAGCAGGTGAGCAAGCGCTGATTCCGCACCTCAGCAGGCACTGATCACGTGCCTGTCATGCAGTGATCAGGTGACTGAGAAGCGCTGATCATGTGACTGCTCATGTGCTGATCAGGTAGCTCTCCTGCACGGATCATGTGCCTCAGCAGGAAAGAATCAAGTAGATGAGCAGGCATGAATCCTGCGGCCCAGCTGTCGATTATCAGACAGCTGAGCAGGCATGAATCCTGCGGCCCAGCTGGCGATTATCAGGCAGCTGAGAAGGCATGAATCCTGCGGCCCAGCTGGCGATTATCAGGCAGCTGAGCAGGCATGAATCCTGCGGCCCAGCTGGTGATTATCAAGTAGGTGAGCAGGCATGAATCCTGCGGCCAAGCTGGCGATTATAAAGCAGGTGAGCAGGCGCTGATCCCGTACCTCGGCATGCACTGATCCCGTGGCTGTCATGCAGTAATCAGGTGACTGAGAGGCGCTGATCATGTGACTGCTCATGTGCTGATCAGGTAGCTCTCCTTCACGGATCATGTCAGGTACCTCTCCTGCACGGATCATGTGCCTCAGCAGGCAAGAATCAAGCAGATGAGCAGGCATGAATCCTGCGGCGCAGCTGGCGAATATCAGGCATATGAGCAGGCATGAAACCTGCGGCCCAGCTGGCGATTATCAAGCAGATGAGCAGGCATGAATCCTGCGGTCCAGCTGGCGATTATCAGGCAGCTGAGCTGGCATGAATCCTGGGGCCCAGCTGGCGATTATCAGGTAGGTGAGCAGGCATGAATCCTGCGGCCCAGCTGGCGATTATCAAGCAGGTGAGCAGGCATGAATCCTGCGGCCCAGCTGGCGATTATCAAGCAGGTGAGCAGGCGCTGATCCTGTAAGTCAGCAGGCACTGATCACTTGGCTGTCATGCAGTGATCAGGTGACTGAGAGGCGCTGATCATGTGACTGCTCATGTGCTGATAAGGTAGCTCTCCTGCACGGATCATGTGCCTCAGCAGGCAAGAATCAAGCAGCTGAGAAGGCATGAATCCTGCGGCCCAGCTGGCCATTATCAAGTAGGTGATCAGGAAAGAATCCTGCGGCCCAGCTGGCGATTATCAAGCAGGTGAGCAGGCGCTGATCCTGTACCTCAGCAGGCAGTGATCACGTGGCTGTCATGCAGTGATCAGGTGACTGAGAGGCGCTGATCATGTGACTGCTCATGTGCTGATCAGGTAGCTCTCCTGCACGGATCATATGCCTCAGCAGGCAAGAGTCAGGCAGATGAGCAGACATGAATCCTGCGGAGCAGCTGGCGATTATCAAGCAGGTGAGCAGGCGCTGATCCTGTACCTCAGCAGGCAGTGATCACGTGGCTGTCATGCAGTGATCAGGTGACTGAGAGGCGCTGATCATGTGACTGCTCAGGTGCTGATCAGGTAGCTTTCCTGCACGGATCATATGCCTCAGCAGGCAAGAGTCAGGCAGATGAGCAGACATGAATCCTGTGGAGCAGCTGGCGATTATCAAGCAGGTGAGCACGCGCTGATTCCGTACCTCAGGAGGCACTGATCACGTGGCTGTCAAACAGTGACCAGGTGACTGAGAGGCGCTGATCATGTGAGTGCTAATGTGCTGATCAGGTAGCTCTCCTGCACGGATCATGTGCCTCAGCAGGCAAGAATCAAGCAGATGATCAGGCATGAATCCTGCGGCCCAGCTTTCGATTATCAGGCAGATGAGTAGGCATGAATCCTGCGGCCCAGGTGGCGATTATTAGGCAGATGAGCAGGCATGAATCCTGCGGCCCAGCTGGCGATTATCAGGCAGGTGAGCAGGCCTGAATCCTGTGGCCCAGCTGGCGATTATCAAGCAGGTGAGCAGGCATGAATCCTGCGGCCCAGCTGGCGATTATCAGGCAGCTGAGCAGGCATGAATCCTGCGGCCAAGCTGGCGATTATCAGGCAGGTGAGCAGCCATGAATTCTGCGGCCCAGCTGGCGATTATCAAGTAGGTGAGCAGACATGAATCATGCGGCCCAGCTGGCGATTATCAAGCAGGTGAGCAAGCACTGATCCCGTACCTCAGCAGGCACTAATCACGTAACTGTCATGCAGTGGTCAGGTGACTGAGAGGCGCTGATCATGTGACTGCTCATGTGCTGATCAGGTAGCTCTCCTGCACGGATCATGGGCCTCAGCAGGCAAGAATCTAGCAGCTGAGCAGGCATGAATCCTGCGGCCCAGCTGGCGATTATCAAGCAAGTGAGCAAGCCTGAATCCTGTGGCCCAGCTGGCGATTATCAGGCAGATAAGCAGGCATGAATCCTGCAGCCCAGCTGGCGATTTTCAGGCAGGTGAGCAGGCCTGAATCCTGCAGACCATCTGGCGATTATCAAGCAGGTGAGCAGGCATGAATCCTGCGGCTCAGCTAGCGATTATCAGGCAGCTGATCAGGCATGAATCCTGCGGCCCAGCTGGTGATTATCAAGTAGGTGAGCAGGCATGAATCCTGCGGCCAAGCTGGCGATTATCAGGCAGGTGAGCAGCCATGAATCCTGAGGCCCAGCTGGCGATTATCAAGCAGGTGAGCAGGCACAAATCCTGCGGCCCAGCTGGCGATTATCAAGCAGGTGAGCAGGCATGAATCCTGCGGCCAAGCTGGCCATTATCAAGCAGGTGAGCAGGCGCTGATCCCGTAACTCGGCATGCACTGATCACGTGGCTGTCATGCAGTAATCAGGTGACTGAGAGGCGCTGATCATGTGAATGCTCATGTGCTGATCAGGTAGCTCTCCTGCACGGATCATGTCAGGTACCTCTCCTGCACGGATCATGTGCCTCAGCAGGCAAGAATCAAGCAGATGAGCAGGCATGAATCCTGCGGCCCAGCTGGCGATTATCAGGCAGATGAGCAGGCATGAAACCTGCGGCCCAGCTGGCGATTATCAGGCAGCTGAGCAGGCATGAATCCTGGGGCCCAGCTGGCGATTATCAAGTAGGTGAGCAGGCATGAATCCTGTGGCCCAGCTGGCGATTATCAAGTAGGTGAACAGGCATGAATCCTGCTGCCCAGCTGGCGATTATCAAGCAGGTGAGCAGGCGCTGATCCCGTAAGTCAGCAGGCACTGATCACTTGGCTGTCATGCAGTGATCAGGTGACTGAGAGGCGCTGATCATGTGACTGCTCATGTGCTGATCAGGTAGCTCTCCTGCACGGATCATGTGCCTCAGCAGGCAAGAATCAAGCAGCTGAGAAGGCATGAATCCTGCGGCCAAGCTGGCCATTATCAAGTAGGTGATCAGGCAAGAATCCTGCGGCCCAGCTGGCGATTATCAGGCAGCTGAGCAGGCATGAATCCTGCTGCCCAGCTGGCGATTATCAGGCAGATGAGCAGGCATGAATCCTGCGGCCCAGCTGGCGATTATCAAGCAGGTGAGCAAGCGCTGATCCCGTACCTCAGCAGGCAGTGATCACGTGGCTGTCATGCAGTGATCAGGTGACTGAGAGGCGCTGATCATGTGACTGCTCATGTGCTGATCTGGTAGCTCTCCTGCACGGATCATATGCCTCAGCAGGCAAGAGTCAGGCAGATGAGCAGACATGAATCCTGCGGAGCAGCTGGCGATTATCAAGCAGGTGAGCAGGCGCTGATCCTGTACCTCAGCAGGCAGTGATCACGTGGCTGTCATGCAGTGATCAGGTGACTGAGAGGCGCTGATCATGTGACTGCTCATGTGCTGATCAGGTAGCTCTCCTGCACAGATCATATGCCTCAGCAGGCAAGAGTCAGGCAGATGAGCAGACATGAATCCTGCGGAGCAGCTGGCGATTATCAAGCAGGTGAGCAGGCGCTGATCCTGTACCTCAGCAGGCAGTGATCACGTGGCTGTCATGCAGTGATCAGGTGACTGAGAGGCGCTGATCATGTGACTGCTCATGTGCTGATCAGGTAGCTCTCCTGCACGGATCATATGCCTCAGCAGGCAAGAGTCAGGCAGATGAGCAGACATGAATCCTGCGGAGCAGCTGGCGATTGTCAAGCAGGTGAGCACGCGCTGATCCCGTACCTCAGGAGGCACTGATCACGTGGCTGTCAAACAGTGATCAGGTGACTGAGAGGCGCTGATCATGTGACTGCTCATGTGCTGATCAGGTAGCTCTCCTGCACGGATCATATGCCTCAGCAGGCAAGAGTCAGGCAGATGAGCAGACATGAATCCTGCGGCCCAGCTGGCGATTATCATGCAGCTGAGCAGGCATGAATCCTGCGGCCCAGCTGGCGATTATCAGGCAGCTGAGCAGGCATGAATCCTGCTGCCCAGCTGGCGATTATCAGGCAGATGAGCAGGCATGAATCCTGCGGCCCAGCTGGCGATTATCAAGCAGGTGAGCAAGCGCTGATCCCGTACCTCAGGAGGCACTGATCACTTGGCTGTCAAGCAGTGATCAGGTGACTGAGAGGCGCTGATCATGTGACTGATCATGTGCTGATCAGGTAGCTCTCCTGCACAGATCTTGTGCCTCAGCAGGCAAGAATCAATGAGCTGAGCAGGCATGAATCCTGCGTCCCAGCTGGCGATAATCAAGCAGGTGAGCAGGCATGAATCCTACCGCACAGCTGGCGATTATCAAGCAGGTGAGCAGGCATGAATCCTGCGTCCCAGCTGGCGATTATCAGGCAGCTGAGCAGGCATGAATCCTGCGGCCCAGCTGGCGATTATCAGGCAGCTGAGCAGGCATGAATCCTGCGGCCCAGCTGGCGATTATCAAGCAGGTGAGCAAGCGCTGATCCCGCACCTCAGCAGGCACTGATCACGTGCCTGTCATGCAGTGATCAGGTGACTGAGAAGCGCTGATCATGTGACTGCTCATGTGCTGATCAGGTAGCTCTCCTGCACGGATCATGTGCCTCAGCAGGCAAGAATCAAGTAGATGAGCAGGCATGAATCCTGCGGCCCAGCTGGTGATTATCAAGCAGGTGAGCAGGTGCTGATCCCGTACCTCAGCAGGCACTGATCACGTGGCTGTCATGCAGTGATCAGGTGACTGAGAGACGCTGATCTTGTGACTGCTCATGTGCTGATCAGATAGCTCTCCTGCACGGATCATGTGCCTCAGCAGGCAAGAATCAAGCAGATGATCAGGCATGAATCCTGCGGCCCAGCTTTCGATTATCAGGCAGATGAGCAGGCATGAATCCTGTGGCCCAGGTGGCGATTATTAGGCAGATGAGCAGGCATGAATCCTGCGGCCCAGCTGGCGATTATCAGGCAGGTGAGCAGGCCTGAATCCTGTGGCCCAGCTGGCGATTATCAAGCAGGTGAGCAGGCATGAATCCTGCTGCCCAGCTGGCAATTATCAGGCAGCTGAGCAGGCATGAATCCTGCGGCCAAGCTGGCGATTATCAGGCAGGTGAGCAGCCATGAATTCTGCGGCCCAGCTGGCGATTATCAAGTAGGTGAGCAGACATGAATCCTGCGGCCCAGCTGGCGATTATCAAGCAGGTGAGCAAGCACTGATCCCGTACCTCAGCAGGCACTAATCACATAACTGTCATGCAGTGATCAGGTGACTGAGAGGCGCTGATCATGTGACTGCTCATGTGCTGATCAGGTAGCTCTCCTGCACGGATCATGGACCTCAGCAGGCAAGAATCTAGCAGCTGAGCAGGCATGAATCCTGCGGCCCAGCTGGCGATTATCAAGCAAGTGAGCAGGCCTGAATCCTGCGGCCCAGCTGGCGATTATCAGGCAGGTGAGCAGGCATGAATCCTGCAGCCCAGCTGGCGATTTTCAGGCAGGTGAGCAGGCCTGAATCCTGCAGACCATCTGGCGATTATCAAGCAGGTGAGCAGGCATGAATCCTGCGGCCCAGCTAGCGATTATCAGGCAGCTGAGCAGGCATGAATCCTGCGGCCCAGCTGGCGATTATGAAGTAGGTGAGCAGGCATGAATCCTGCGGCCCAGCTGGCGATTATCAGGCAGCTGAGCACGCATGAATCCTGCGGCAAAACTGGCGATTATCAGGCAGGTGAGCAGCCATGAATCCTGAGGCCCAGCTGGCGATTATCAAGCAGGTGAGCAGGCACGAATCCTGCGGCCCAGCTGGCGATTATCAGGCAGCTGAGCAGGCATGAATCCTGCGGCCAAACTGGCGATTATCAAGCAGGTGAGCAGGCATGAATCCTGCGGAGCAGCTGGCGATTATCAAGCAGGTGAGCACGCGCTGATCCCGTACCTCAGGAGGCACTGATCACGTGGCTGTCAAACAGTGATCAGGTGACTGAGAGGCGCTGATCATGTGACTGCTCATGTGCTGATCAGGTAGCTCTCCTGCACGGATCATATGCCTCAGCAGGCAAGAGTCAGGCAGATGAGCAGACATGAATCCTGCGGCCCAGCTGGCGATTATCATGCAGCTGAGCAGGCATGAATCCTGCGGCCCAGCTGGCGATTATCAGGCAGCTGAGCAGGCATGAATCCTGCTGCCCAGCTGGCGATTATCAGGCAGATGAGCAGGCATGAATCCTGCGGCCCAGCTGGCGATTATCAAGCAGGTGAGCAAGCGCTGATCCCGTACCTCAGGAGGCACTGATCACTTGGCTGTCAAGCAGTGATCAGGTGACTGAGAGGCGCTGATCATGTGACTGATCATGTGCTGATCAGGTAGCTCTCCTGCACAGATCTTGTGCCTCAGCAGGCAAGAATCAATGAGCTGAGCAGGCATGAATCCTGCGTCCCAGCTGGCGATAATCAAGCAGGTGAGCAGGCATGAATTCTACCGCACAGCTGGCGATTATCAAGCAGGTGAGCAGGCGCTGATCCTGTACCTCAGCAGGCAGTGATCACGTGGCTGTCATGCAGTGATCAGTTGACTGAGAGGCGCTGATCATGTGACTGCTCATGTGCTGATCAGGTAGCTCTCCTGCACGGATCATATGCCTCAGCAGGCAAGAGTCAGGCAGATGAGCACACATGAATCCTGCGGAGCAGCTGGCGATTATCAAGCAGGTGAGCAGGCGCTGATCCTGTACCTCAGCAGGCAGTGATCACGTGGCTGTCATGCAGTGATCAGGTGACTGAGAGGCGCTGATCATGTGACTGCTCATGTGCTGATCAGGTAGCTCTCCTGCACGGATCATATGCCTCAGCAGGCAAGAGTCAGGCAGATGAGCAGACATGAATCCTGCGGAGCAGCTGGCGATTATCAAGCAGGTGAGCACGCGCTGATCCCGTACCTCAGGAGGCACTGATCACGTGGCTGTCAAACAGTGATCAGGTGACTGAGAGGCGCTGATCATGTGACTGCTCATGTGCTGATCAGGTAGCTCTCCTGCACGGATCATATGCCTCAGCAGGCAAGAGTCAGGCAGATGAGCAGACATGAATCCTGCGGCCCAGCTGGCGATTATCATGCAGCTGAGCAGGCATGAATCCTGCGGCCCAGCTGGCGATTATCAGGCAGCTGAGCAGGCATGAATCCTGCTGCCCAGCTGGCGATTATCAGGCAGATGAGCAGGCATGAATCCTGCGGCCCAGCTGGCGATTATCAAGCAGGTGAGCAAGCGCTGATCCCGTACCTCAGCAGGCACTGATCACGTGGCTGTCGTGCAGTGATCAGGTGACTGAGAGACGCTGATCTTGTGACTGCTCATGTGCTGATCAGATAGCTCTCCTGCACGGATCATGTGCCTCAGCAGGCAAGAATCAAGCAGATGATCAGGCATGAATCCTGCGGCCCAGCTTTCGATTATCAGGCAGATGAGCAGGCATGAATCCTGCGGCCCAGGTGGCGATTATTAGGCAGATGAGCAGGCATGAATCCTGCGGCTCAGCTGGCGATTATCAAGCAGGTGAGCAGGTCTGAATCCTGTGGCCCAGCTGGCGATTATCAAGCAGGTGAGCAGGCATGAATCCTGCGGCCCAGCTGGCGATTATCAGGCAGCTGAGCAGGCATGAATCCTGCGGCCAAGCTGGCGATTATCAGGCAGGTGAGCAGCCATGAATTCTGCGGCCCAGCTGGCGATTATCAAGTAGGTGAGCAGACACGAATCCTGCGGCCCAGCTGTCGATTATCAAGCAGGTGAGCAAGCACTGATCCGGTACCTCAGCAGGCACTAATCACGTAACTGTCATGCAGTGATCAGGTGACTGAGAGGCGCTGATCATGTGACTGCTCATGTGCTGATCAGGTAGATCTCCTGCACGGATCATGGGCCTCAGCAGGCAAGAATCTAGCAGCTGAGCAGGCATGAATCCTGCGGCCCAGCTGGCGATAATCAAGCAAGTGAGCAGGCCTGAATCCTGCGGCCCAGCTGGCGATTATCAGGCAGATAAGCAGGCATGAATCCTGCAGCCCAGCTGGCGATTTTCAGGCAGGTGAGCAGGCCTGAATCCTGCAGACCATCTGGCGATTATCAAGCAGGTGAGCAGGCATGAATCATGCGGCCCAGCTAGCGATTATCAGGCAGCTGAGCAGGCATGAATCCTGCGGCCCAGCTGGCGATTATCAAGTAGGTGAGCAGGCATGAATCCTGTGGCCCAGCTCGCGATTATCAGGCAGCTGAGCAGGCATGAATCCTGTGGCAAAACTGGCGATTATCAGGCAGGTGAGCAGCCATGAATCCTGAGGCCCAGCTGGCGATTATCAAGCAGGTGAGCAGGCATGAATCCTGCGGCCCAGCTGGCGATTATCAGGCAGCTGAGCAGGCATGAATCCTGTGGCCAAGCTGGCGATTATCAAGCAGGTGAGCACGCGCTGATCCCGTACCTCGGCATGCACTGATCACGTGGCTGTCATGCAGTAATCAGGTGACTGAGAGGCGCTGATCATGTGACTGCTCATGTGCTGATCAGGTAGCTCTCCTGCACGGATCATGTCAGGTACCTCTCCTGCACGGATCATGTGCCTCAGCAGGCAAGAATCAAGCAGATGAGCAGGCATGAATCCTGCGGCCCAGCTGACGATTATCAGGCAGATGAGCAGGCATGAAACCTGCGGCCCAGCTGGCGATTATCAAGCAGATGAGCAGGCATGAATCCTGCGGCCCAGCTGGCGATTATCAGGCAGCTGAGCAGGCATGAATCCTGGGGCCCAGCTGGCGATTATCAAGTAGGTGAGCAGGCATGAATCCTGCGGCCCAGCTGGCGATTATCAAGTAGGTGAACAGGCATGAATCCTGCCGCCCAGCTGGCGATTATCAGGCAGATGAGCAGGCATGAATCCTGCGGCCCAGCTGGCGATTATCAAGCAGGTGAGCAAGCGCTGATCCCGTACCTCAGGAGGCACTGATCACTTGGCTGTCAAGCAGTGATCAGGTGACTGAGAGGCGCTGATCATGTGACTAATCATGTGCTGATCAGGTAGCTCTCCTGCACAGATCTTGTGCCTCAGCAGGCAAGAATCAATGAGCTGAGCAGGCATGAATCCTGCGTCCCAGCTGGCGATAATCAAGCAGGTGAGAAGGCATGAATCCTACCGCACAGCTGGCGATTATCAAGCAGGTGAGCAGGCATGAATCCTGCATCCCAGCTGGCGATTATCAGGCAGCTGAGCAGGCATGAATCCTGCGGCCCAGCTGGCGATTATCAGGCAGCTCAGCAGGCATGAATCCTGCGGCCCAGCTGGCGATTATCAAGCAGGTGAGCAAGCGCTGATCCCGCACCTCAGCAGGCACTGATCACGTGCCTGTCATGCAGTGATCAGGTGACTGAGAAGCGCTGATCATGTGACTGCTCATGTGCTGATCAGGTAGCTCTCCTGCACGGATCATGTGCCTCAGCAGGCAAGAATCAAGTAGATGAGCAGGCATGAATCCTGCTGCCCAGCTGGCGATTATTAAGCAGATGAGCAGGCATGAATCCTGCGGCCAAGCTGGCGATTATCAGGCAGGTGAGCAGCCATGAATGCTGCGGCCCAGCTGGCGATTATCAAGTAGGTGATCAGGCATGAATCCTGCGGCCCAGCTGGTGATTATCAAGCAGGTGAGCAGGTGCTGATCCCGTACCTCAGCAGGCACTGATCACGTGGGTGTCATGCAGTGATCAGGTGACTGAGAGACGCTGATCTTGTGACTGCTCATGTGCTGATCAGATAGCTCTCCTGCACGGATCATGTGCCTCAGCAGGCAAGAATCAAGCAGTTGATCAGGCATGAATCCTGCGGCCCAGCTTTCGATTATCAGGCAGATGAGCAGGCATGAATCCTGCGGCCCAGGTGGCGATTATTAGGCAGATGAGCAGGCATGAATCCTGCGGCCCAGCTGGCGATTATCAGGCAGGTGAGCAGGCCTGAATCCTGTGGCCTAGCTGGCGATTATCAAGCAGGTGAGCAGGCATGAATCCTGCTGCCCAGCTGGCAATTATCAGGCAGCTGAGCAGGCATGAATCCTGCGGCCAAGCTGGCGATTATCAGGCAGGTGAGCAGCCATGAATTCTGCGGCCCAGCTGGCGATTATCAAGTAGGTGAGCAGACATGAATCCTGCGGCCCAGCTGGCGATTATCAAGCAGGTGAGCAAGCACTGATCCCGTACCTCAGCAGGCACTAATCACGTAACTGTCATGCAGTGATCAGGTGACTGAGAGGCGCTGATCATGTGACTGCTCATGTGCTGATCAGGTAGCTCTCCTGCACGGATCATGGACCTCAGCAGGCAAGAATCTAGCAGCTGAGCAGGCATGAATCCTTCGGCCCAGCTGGCGATTATCAAGCAAGTGAGCAGGCCTGAATCCTGCGGCCCAGCTGGCTATTTTCAGGCAGGTGAGCAGGCCTGAATCCTGCAGACCATCTGGCGATTATCAAGCAGGTGAGCAGGCATGAATCCTGCGGCTCAGCTAGCGATTATCAGGCAGCTGAGCAGGCATGAATCCTGCGGCCCAGCTGGTGATTATCAAGTAGGTGAGCAGGCATGAATCCTGCGGCCAAGCTGGCGATTATCAGGCAGGTGAGCAGGCATGAATCCTGCGGCAAAACTGGCGATTATCAGGCAGATGAGCAGGCATGAATCCTGCGGGCCAGCTGGCGATTATCAAGCAGGTGAGCACGCGCTGATCCCGTACCTCAGGAGGCACTGATCACGTGGCTGTCAAACAGTGATCAGGTGACTGAGAGGCGCTGATCATGTGACTGCTCATGTGCTGATCAGGTAACTCTCCTGCACGGATCATATGCCTCAGCAGGCAAGAGTCAGGCAGATGAGCAGACATGAATCCTGCGGCCCAGCTGGCGATTATCATGCAGCTGAGCAGGCATGAATCCTGCGGCCCAGCTGGCGATTATCAGGCAGCTGAGCAGCCATGAATCCTGCGCCCCAGCTGGCGATTATCAAGCAGGTGAGCAGGCATGAATCCTGCGGCCCAGCTGGCGATTATCAAGCAGGTGAGCAGGCGCTGATCCTGTAAGTCAGCAGGCACTGATCACTTGGCTGTCATGCAGTGATCAGGTGACTGAGAGGCGCTGATCATTTGACTGCTCATGTGCTGATAAGGTAGCTCTCCTGCACGGATCATGTGCCTCAGCAGGCAAGAATCAAGCAGCTGAGAAGGCATGAATCCTGCGGCCCAGCTGGCCATTATCAAGTAGGTGATCAGGAAAGAATCCTGCGGCCCAGCTGGCGATTATCAAGCAGGTGAGCAGGCGCTGATCCTGTACCTCAGCAGGCAGTGATCACGTGGCTGTCATGCAGTGATCAGGTGACTGAGAGGCGCTGATCATGTGACTGCTCAGGTGCTGATCAGGTAGCTTTCCTTCACGGATCATATGCCTCAGCAGGCAAGAGTCAGGCAGATGAGCAGACATGAATCCTGTGGAGCAGCTGGCGATTATCAAGCAGGTGAGCACGCGCTGATTCCGTACCTCAGGAGGCACTGATCACGTGGCTGTCAAACAGTGACCAGGTGACTGAGAGGCGCTGATCATGTGACTGCTCATGTGCTGATCAGGTAGCTCTCCTGCACGGATCATATGCCTCAGCAGGCAAGAGTCAGGCAGATGAGCAGACATGAATCCTGCGGCCCAGCTGGCAATTATCAGGCAGATGAGCAGGCATTAATCCTGCGGCCCAGTTGGCGATTATCCAGCAGGTTGTCAGGCGCTGATCCCGCACCTCAACAGACACTGATCACGTGCCTGTCATGCAGTGATCAGGTGACTGAGGGGCGCTGATCATGTGAGTGCTAATGTGCTGTTCAGGTAGCTCTCTTGCACGGATCATGTGCCTCAGCAGGCAAGAATCAAGCAGATGATCAGGCATGAATCCTGCGGCCCAGCTTTCGATTATCAGGCAGATGAGCAGGCATGAATCCTGCGGCCAAACTGGCGATTATCAAGCAGGTGAGCAGGCATGAATCCTGCGGAGCAGCTGGCGATTATCAAGCAGGTGAGCACGCGCTGATCCCGTACCTCAGGAGGCACTGATCACGTGGCTGTCAAACAGTGATCAGGTGACTGAGAGGCGCTGATCATGTGACTGCTCATGTGCTGATCAGGTAGCTCTCCTGCACGGATCATATGCCTCAGCAGGCAAGAGTCAGGCAGATGAGCAGACATGAATCCTGCGGCCCAGCTGGCGATTATCATGCAGCTGAGCAGGCATGAATCCTGCGGCCCAGCTGGCGATTATCAGGCAGCTGAGCAGGCATGAATCCTGCTGCCCAGCTGGCGATTATCAGGCAGATGAGCAGGCATGAATCCTGCGGCCCAGCTGGCGATTATCAAGCAGGTGAGCAAGCGCTGATCCCGTACCTCAGGAGGCACTGATCACTTGGCTGTCAAGCAGTGATCAGGTGACTGAGAGGCGCTGATCATGTGACTGATCATGTGCTGATCAGGTAGCTCTCCTGCACAGATCTTGTGCCTCAGCAGGCAAGAATCAATGAGCTGAGCAGGCATGAATCCTGCGTCCCAGCTGGCGATAATCAAGCAGGTGAGCAGGCATGAATTCTACCGCACAGCTGGCGATTATCAAGCAGGTGAGCAGGCGCTGATCCTGTACCTCAGCAGGCAGTGATCACGTGGCTGTCATGCAGTGATCAGTTGACTGAGAGGCGCTGATCATGTGACTGCTCATGTGCTGATCAGGTAGCTCTCCTGCACGGATCATATGCCTCAGCAGGCAAGAGTCAGGCAGATGAGCACACATGAATCCTGCGGAGCAGCTGGCGATTATCAAGCAGGTGAGCAGGCGCTGATCCTGTACCTCAGCAGGCAGTGATCACGTGGCTGTCATGCAGTGATCAGGTGACTGAGAGGCGCTGATCATGTGACTGCTCATGTGCTGATCAGGTAGCTCTCCTGCACGGATCATATGCCTCAGCAGGCAAGAGTCAGGCAGATGAGCAGACATGAATCCTGCGGAGCAGCTGGCGATTATCAAGCAGGTGAGCACGCGCTGATCCCGTACCTCAGGAGGCACTGATCACGTGGCTGTCAAACAGTGATCAGGTGACTGAGAGGCGCTGATCATGTGACTGCTCATGTGCTGATCAGGTAGCTCTCCTGCACGGATCATATGCCTCAGCAGGCAAGAGTCAGGCAGATGAGCAGACATGAATCCTGCGGCCCAGCTGGCGATTATCATGCAGCTGAGCAGGCATGAATCCTGCGGCCCAGCTGGCGATTATCAGGCAGCTGAGCAGGCATGAATCCTGCTGCCCAGCTGGCGATTATCAGGCAGATGAGCAGGCATGAATCCTGCGGCCCAGCTGGCGATTATCAAGCAGGTGAGCAAGCGCTGATCCCGTACCTCAGCAGGCACTGATCACGTGGCTGTCGTGCAGTGATCAGGTGACTGAGAGGCGCTGATCTTGTGACTGCTCATGTGCTGATCAGATAGCTCTCCTGCACGGATCATGTGCCTCAGCAGGCAAGAATCAAGCAGATGATCAGGCATGAATCCTGCGGCCCAGCTTTCGATTATCAGGCAGATGAGCAGGCATGAATCCTGCG
The DNA here is from genome assembly GCF_032452875.1 of Bos javanicus. Taxonomy (NCBI): domain Eukaryota; kingdom Metazoa; phylum Chordata; class Mammalia; order Artiodactyla; family Bovidae; genus Bos; species Bos javanicus. The sequence goes on along the minus strand of NW_026893734.1, from coordinate 350,049 downwards.
GCCCAGGTGGCGATTATTAGGCAGATGAGCAGGCATGAATCCTGCGGCTCAGCTGGCGATTATCAAGCAGGTGAGCAGGTCTGAATCCTGTGGCCCAGCTGGCGATTATCAAGCAGGTGAGCAGGCATGAATCCTGCGGCCCAGCTGGCGATTATCAGGCAGCTGAGCAGGCATGAATCCTGCGGCCAAGCTGGCGATTATCAGGCAGGTGAGCAGCCATGAATTCTGCGGCCCAGCTGGCGATTATCAAGTAGGTGAGCAGACACGAATCCTGCGGCCCAGCTGTCGATTATCAAGCAGGTGAGCAAGCACTGATCCCGTACCTCAGCAGGCACTAATCACGTAACTGTCATGCAGTGATCAGGTGACTGAGAGGCGCTGATCATGTGACTGCTCATGTGCTGATCAGGTAGATCTCCTGCACGGATCATGGGCCTCAGCAGGCAAGAATCTAGCAGCTGAGCAGGCATGAATCCTGCGGCCCAGCTGGCGATAATCAAGCAAGTGAGCAGGCCTGAATCCTGCGGCCCAGCTGGCGATTATCAGGCAGATAAGCAGGCATGAATCCTGCAGCCCAGCTGGCGATTTTCAGGCAGGTGAGCAGGCCTGAATCCTGCAGACCATCTGGCGATTATCAAGCAGGTGAGCAGGCATGAATCATGCGGCCCAGCTAGCGATTATCAGGCAGCTGAGCAGGCATGAATCCTGCGGCCCAGCTGGCGATTATCAAGTAGGTGAGCAGGCATGAATCCTGTGGCCCAGCTGGCGATTATCAGGCAGCTGAGCAGGCATGAATCCTGTGGCAAAACTGGCGATTATCAGGCAGGTGAGCAGCCATGAATCCTGAGGCCCAGCTGGCGATTATCAAGCAGGTGAGCAGGCACGAATCCTGCGGCCCACCTGGCGATTATCAGGCAGCTGAGCAGGCATGAATCCTGTGGCCAAGCTGGCGATTATCAAGCAGGTGAGCAGGCGCTGATCCCGTACCTCGGCAGGCACTGATCACGTGGCTGTCATGCAGTAATCAGGTGACTGAGAGGCGCTGATCATGTGACTGCTCATGTGCTGATCAGGTAGCTCTCCTGCACGGATCATGTCAGGTACCTCTCCTGCACGGATCATGTGCCTCAGCAGGCAAGAATCAAGCAGATGAGCAGGCATGAATCCTGCGGCCCAGCTGACGATTATCAGGCAGATGAGCAGGCATGAAACCTGTGGCCCAGCTGGCGATTATCAAGCAGATGAGCATGCATGAATCCTGCGGCCCAGCTGGCGATTATCAGGCAGCTGAGCAGGCATGAATCCTGGGGCCCAGCTGGCGATTATCAAGTAGGTGAGCAGGCAAGAATCCTGCGGCCCAGCTGGCGATTATCAAGCAGGTGAGCAGGCATGAATCCTGCCGCCCAGCTGGCGATTATCAGGCAGATGAGCAGGCATGAATCCTGCGGCCCAGCTGGCGATTATCAAGCAGGTGAGCAAGCGCTGATCCCGTACCTCAGGAGGCACTGATCACTTGGCTGTCAAGCAGTGATCAGGTGACTGAGAGGCGCTGATCATGTGACTAATCATGTGCTGATCAGGTAGCTCTCCTGCACAGATCTTGTGCCTCAGCAGGCAAGAATCAATGAGCTGAGCAGGCATGAATCCTGCGTCCCAGCTGGCGATAATCAAGCAGGTGAGAAGGCATGAATCCTACCGCACAGCTGGCGATTATCAAGCAGGTGAGCAGGCATGAATCCTGCATCCCAGCTGGCGATTATCAGGCAGCTGAGCAGGCATGAATCCTGCGGCCCAGCTGGCGATTATCAGGCAGCTCAGCAGGCATGAATCCTGCGGCCCAGCTGGCGATTATCAAGCAGGTGAGCAAGCGCTGATCCCGCACCTCAGCAGGCACTGATCACGTGCCTGTCATGCAGTGATCAGGTGACTGAGAAGCGCTGATCATGTGACTGCTCATGTGCTGATCAGGTAGCTCTCCTGCACGGATCATGTGCCTCAGCAGGCAAGAATCAAGCAGATGAGCAGGCATGAATCCTGCTGCCCAGCTGGCGATTATTAAGCAGATGAGCAGGCATGAATCCTGCGGCCAAGCTGGCGATTATCAGGCAGGTGAGCAGCCATGAATGCTGCGGCCCATCTGGCGATTATCAAGTAGGTGATCAGGCATGAATCCTGCGGCCCAGCTGGTGATTATCAAGCAGGTGAGCAGGTGCTGATCCCGTACCTCAGCAGGCACTGATCACGTGGGTGTCATGCAGTGATCAGGTGACTGAGAGACGCTGATCTTGTGACTGCTCATGTGCTGATCAGATAGCTCTCCTGCACGGATCATGTGCCTCAGCAGGCAAGAATCAAGCAGTTGATCAGGCATGAATCCTGCGGCCCAGCTTTCGATTATCAGGCAGATGAGCAGGCATGAATCCTGCGGCCCAGGTGGCGATTATTAGGCAGATGAGCAGGCATGAATCCTGCGGCCCAGCTGGCGATTATCAGGCAGGTGAGCAGGCCTGAATCCTGTGGCCCAGCTGGCGATTATCAAGCAGGTGAGCAGGCATGAATCCTGCTTCCCAGCTGGCGATTATCAGGCAGCTGAGCAGGCATGAATCCTGCGGCCAAGCTGGCGATTATCAGGCAGGTGAGCAGCCATGAATTCTGCGGCCCAGCTGGCGATTATCAAGTAGGTGAGCAGACATGAATCCTGCGGCCCAGCTGGCGATTATCAAGCAGGTGAGCAAGCACTGATCCCGTACCTCAGCAGGCACTAATCACGTAACTGTCATGCAGTGATCAGGTGACTGAGAGGCGCTGATCATGTGACTGCTCATGTGCTGATCAGGTAGGTCTCCTGCACGGATCATGGGCCTCAGCAGGCAAGAATCTAGCAGCTGAGCAGGCATGAATCCTGTGGCCCAGCTGGCGATTATCAAGCAAGTGAGCAAGCCTGAATCCTGTGGCCCAGCTGGCGATTATCAGGCAGATAAGCAGGCATGAATCCTGCAGCCCAGCTGGCGATTTTCAGGCAGGTGAGCAGGCCTGAATCCTGCAGACCATCTGGCGATTATCAAGCAGGTGAGCAGGCATGAATCCTGCGGCCCAGCTAGTGATTATCAGGCAGCTGAGCAGGCATGAATCCTGCGGCCCAGCTGGCGATTATCAAGTAGGTGAGCAGGCATGAATCCTGCGGCCCAGCTGGCGATTATCAGGCAGCTGAGCAGGCATGAATCCTGCGGCAAAACTGGCGATTATCAGGCAGATGAGCAGGCATGAATCCTGCGGGCCAGCTGGCGATTATCAAGCAGGTGAGCACGCGCTGATCCCGTACCTCAGGAGGCACTGATCACGTGGCTGTCAAACAGTGATCAGGTGACTGAGAGGCGCTGATCATGTGACTGCTCATGTGCTGATCAGGTAACTCTCCTGCACGGATCATATGCCTCAGCAGGCAAGAGTCAGGCAGATGAGCAGACATGAATCCTGCGGCCCAGCTGGCGATTATCATGCAGCTGAGCAGGCATGAATCCTGCGGCCCAGCTGGCGATTATCAGGCAGCTGAGCAGCCATGAATCCTGCGCCCCAGCTGGCGATTATCAAGCAGGTGAGCAGGCATGAATCCTGCGGCCCAGCTGGCGATTATCAAGCAGGTGAGCAGGCGCTGATCCTGTAAGTCAGCAGGCACTGATCACTTGGCTGTCATGCAGTGATCAGGTGACTGAGAGGCGCTGATCATTTGACTGCTCATGTGCTGATAAGGTAGCTCTCCTGCACGGATCATGTGCCTCAGCAGGCAAGAATCAAGCAGCTGAGAAGGCATGAATCCTGCGGCCCAGCTGGCCATTATCAAGTAGGTGATCAGGAAAGAATCCTGCGGCCCAGCTGGCGATTATCAAGCAGGTGAGCAGGCGCTGATCCTGTACCTCAGCAGGCAGTGATCACGTGGCTGTCATGCAGTGATCAGGTGACTGAGAGGCGCTGATCATGTGACTGCTCAGGTGCTGATCAGGTAGCTTTCCTTCACGGATCATATGCCTCAGCAGGCAAGAGTCAGGCAGATGAGCAGACATGAATCCTGTGGAGCAGCTGGCGATTATCAAGCAGGTGAGCACGCGCTGATTCCGTACCTCAGGAGGCACTGATCACGTGGCTGTCAAACAGTGACCAGGTGACTGAGAGGCGCTGATCATGTGACTGCTCATGTGCTGATCAGGTAGCTCTCCTGCACGGATCATATGCCTCAGCAGGCAAGAGTCAGGCAGATGAGCAGACATGAATCCTGCGGCCCAGCTGGCAATTATCAGGCAGATGAGCAGGCATTAATCCTGCGGCCCAGTTGGCGATTATCCAGCAGGTTGTCAGGCGCTGATCCCGCACCTCAACAGACACTGATCACGTGCCTGTCATGCAGTGATCAGGTGACTGAGGGGCGCTGATCATGTGAGTGCTAATGTGCTGTTCAGGTAGCTCTCCTGCACGGATCATGTGCCTCAGCAGGCAAGAATCAAGCAGATGATCAGGCATGAATCCTGCGGCCCAGCTTTCGATTATCAGGCAGATGAGCAGGCATGAATCCTGCGGCCCAGGTGGCGATTATTAGGCAGATGAGCAGGCATGAATCCTGCGGCCCAGCTGGCGATTATCAGGCAGGTGAGCAGGCCTGAATCCTGTGGCCCAGCTGGCGATTATCAAGCAGGTGAGCAGGCATGAATCCTGCTTCCCAGCTGGCGATTATCAGGCAGCTGAGCAGGCATGAATCCTGCGGCCAAGCTGGCGATTATCAGGCAGGTGAGCAGCCATGAATTCTGCGGCCCAGCTGGCGATTATCAAGTAGGTGAGCAGACATGAATCATGCGGCCCAGCTGGCGATTATCAAGCAGGTGAGCAAGCACTGATCCCGTACCTCAGCAGGCACTAATCACGTAACTGTCATGCAGTGGTCAGGTGACTGAGAGGCGCTGATCATGTGACTGCTCATGTGCTGATCAGGTAGCTCTCCTGCACGGATCATGGGCCTCAGCAGGCAAGAATCTAGCAGCTGAGCAGGCATGAATCCTGCGGCCCAGCTGGCGATTATCAAGCAAGTGAGCAGGCCTGAATCCTGCGGCCCAGCTGGCGATTATCAGGCAGATAAGCAGGCATGAATCCTGCGGCACAGCTGGCTATTTTCAGGCAGGTGAGCAGGCCTGAATCCTGCAGACCATCTGGCGATTATCAAGCAGGTGAGCAGGCATGAATCCTGCGGCCCAGCTAGCGATTATCAGGCAGCTGATCAGGCATGAATCCTGCGGCCCAGCTGGCGATTATCAAGTAGGTGAGCAGGCATGAATCCTGCGGCCCAGCTGGCGATTATCAGGCAGCTGAGCACGCATGAATCCTGCGGCAAAACTGGCGATTATCAGGCAGGTGAGCAGCCATGAATCCTGAGGCCCAGCTGGCGATTATCAAGCAGGTGAGCAGGCACGAATCCTGCGGCCCAGCTGGCGATTATCAGGCAGCTGAGCAGGCATGAATCCTGCGGCCCAGCTGGCCATTATCAAGCAGGTGAGCAGGCGCTGATCCCGTAACTTGGCATGCACTGATCACGTGGCTGTCATGCAGTAATCAGGTGACTGAGAGGCGCTGATCATGTGAATGCTCATGTGCTGATCAGGTAGCTCTCCTGCACGGATCATGTCAGGTACCTCTCCTGCACGGATCATGTGCCTCAGCAGGCAAGAATCAAGCAGATGAGCAGGCATGAATCCTGCGGCCCAGCTGGCGATTATCAGGCAGATGAGCAGGCATGAAACCTGCGGCCCAGCTGGCGATTATCAAGCAGATGAGCATGCATGAATCCTGCGGACCAGCTGGCGATTATCAGGCAGCTGAGCAGGCATGAATCCTGGGGCCCAGCTGGCGATTATCAAGTAGGAGAGCAGGCATGAATCCTGTGGCCCAGCTGGCGATTATCAAGTAGGTGAACAGGCATGAATCCTGCTGCCCAGCTGGCGATTATCAAGCAGGTGAGCATGCGCTGATCCCGTAAGTCAGCAGGCACTGATCACTTGGCTGTCATGCAGTGATCAGGTGACTGAGAGGCGCTGATCATGTGACTGCTCATGTGCTGATCAGGTAGCTCTCCTGCACGGATCATGTGCCTTAGCAGGCAAAAATCAAGCAGCTGAGAAGGCATGAATCCTGCGGCCAAGCTGGCCATTATCAAGTAGGTGATCAGGCAAGAATCCTGCGGCCCAGCTGGCGATTATCAAGCAGGTGAGCAGGCGCTGATCCTGTACCTCAGCAGGCAGTGATCACGTGGCTGTCATGCAGTGATCAGGTGACTGAGAGGCGCTGATCATGTGACTGCTCATGTGCTAATCTGGTAGCTCTCCTGCACGGATCATATGCCTCAGCAGGCAAGAGTCAGGCAGATGAGCAGACATGAATCCTGCGGAGCAGCTGGCGATTATCAAGCAGGTGAGCAGGCGCTGATCCTGTACCTCAGCAGGCAGTGATCACGTGGCTGTCATGCAGTGATCAGGTGACTGAGAGGCGCTGATCATGTGACTGCTCATGTGCTGATCAGGTAGCTCTCCTGCACGGATCATATGCCTCAGCAGGCAAGAGTCAGGCAGATGAGCAGACATGAATCCTGCGGAGCAGCTGGCGATTATCAAGCAGGTGAGCACGCGCTGATCCCGTACCTCAGGAGGCACTGATCACGTGGCTGTCAAACAGTGATCAGGTGACTGAAAGGCGCTGATCATGTGACTGCTCATGTGCTGATCAGGTAGCTCTCCTGCACGGATCATATGCCTCAGCAGGCAAGAGTCAGGCAGATGAGCAGACATGAATCCTGCGGCCCAGCTGGCGATTATCATGCAGCTGAGCAGGCATGAATCCTGCGGCCCAGCAGACGATTATCAGGCAGCTGAGCAGGCATGAATCCTGCTGCCCAGCTGGCGATTATCAGGCAGATGAGCAGGCATGAATCCTGCGGCCCAGCTGGCGATTATCAAGCAGGTGAGCAAGCGCTGATCCCGTACCTCAGGAGGCACTGATCACTTGGCTGTCAAGCAGTGATCAGGTGACTGAGAGGGGCTGATCATGTGACTGATCATGTGCTGATCAGGTAGCTCTCCTGCACAGATCTTGTGCCTCAGCAGGCAAGAATCAATGAGCTGAGCAGGCATGAATCCTGCGTCCCAGCTGGCGATAATCAAGCAGGTGAGCAGGCATGAATCCTACCGCACAGCTGGCGATTATCAAGCAGGTGAGCAGGCGCTGATCCTGTACCTCAGCAGGCAGTGATCACGTGGCTGTCATGCAGTGATCAGTTGACTGAGAGGCGCTGATCATGTGACTGCTCATGTGCTGATCAGGTAGCTCTCCTGCACGGATCATGTCAGGTACCTCTCCTGCACGGATCATGTGCCTCAGCAGGCAAGAGTCAGGCAGATGAGCAGACATGAATCCTGCGGCCCAGCTGGCAATTATCAGGCAGATGAGCAGGCATTAATCCTGCGGCCCAGTTGGCGATTATCCAGCAGGTTGTCAGGCGCTGATCCCGCACCTCAACAGACACTGATCACGTGCCTGTCATGCAGTGATCAGGTGACTGAGGGGCGCTGATCATGTGAGTGCTAATGTGCTGATCAGGTAGCTCTCCTGCACGGATCATGTGCCTCAGCAGGCAAGAATCAAGCAGATGATCAGGCATGAATCCTGCGGCCCAGCTTTCGATTATCAGGCAGATGAGCAGGCATGAATCCTGCGGCCCAGGTGGCGATTATTAGGCAGATGAGCAGGCATGAATCCTGCGGCCCAGCTGGCGATTATCAGGCAGGTGAGCAGGCCTGAATCCTGTGGCCCAGCTGGCGATTATCAAGCAGGTGAGCAGGCATGAATCCTGCGGCCCAGCTGGCGATTATCAGGCAGCTGAGCAGGCATGAATCCTGCGGCCAAGCTGGCGATTATCAGGCAGGTGAGCAGCCATGAATTCTGCGGCCCAGCTGGCGATTATCAAGTAGGTGAGCAGACATGAATCATGCGGCCCAGCTGGCGATTATCAAGCAGGTGAGCAAGCACTGATCCCGTACCTCAGCAGGCACTAATCACGTAACTGTCATGCAGTGGTCAGGTGACTGAGAGGCGCTGATCATGTGACTGCTCATGTGCTGATCAGGTAGCTCTCCTGCACGGATCATGGGCCTCAGCAGGCAAGAATCTAGCAGCTGAGCAGGCATGAATCCTGCGGCCCAGCTGGCGATTATCAAGCAAGTGAGCAGGCCTGAATCCTGCGGCCCAGCTGGCGATTATCAGGCAGATAAGCAGGCATGAATCCTGCAGCACAGCTGGCTATTTTCAGGCAGGTGAGCAGGCCTGAATCCTGCAGACCATCTGGCGATTATCAAGCAGGTGAGCAGGCATGAATCCTGCGGCCCAGCTAGCGATTATCAGGCAGCTGATCAGGCATGAATCCTGCGGCCCAGCTGGCGATTATCAAGTAGGTGAGCAGGCATGAATCCTGCGGCCCAGCTGGCGATTATCAGGCAGCTGAGCAGGCATGAATCCTGCGGCAAAACTGGCGATTATCAGGCAGGTGAGCAGCCATGAATCCTGAGGCCCAGCTGGCGATTATCAAGCAGGTGAGCAGGCACGAATCCTGCGGCCCAGCTGGCGATTATCAGGCAGCTGAGCAGGCATGAATCCTGCGGCCAAGCTGGCCATTATCAAGCAGGTGAGCAGGCGCTGATCCCGTAACTTGGCATGCACTGATCACGTGGCTGTCATGCAGTAATCAGGTGACTGAGAGGCGCTGATCATGTGAATGCTCATGTGCTGATCAGGTAGCTCTCCTGCACGGATCATGTCAGGTACCTCTCCTGCACGGATCATGTGCCTCAGCAGGCAAGAATCAAGCAGATGAGCAGGCATGAATCCTGCGGCTCAGCTGGCGATTATCAGGCAGATGAGCAGGCATGAAACCTGCGGCCCAGCTGGCGATTATCAAGCAGATGAGCAGGCATGAATCCTGCGGCCCAGCTGGCGATTATCAGGCAGCTGAGCAGGCATGAATCCTGGGGCCCAGCTGGCGATTATCAAGTAGGTGAGCAGGCATGAATCCTGTGGCCCAGCTGGCGATTATCAAGTAGGTGAACAGGCATGAATCCTGCTGCCCAGCTGGCGATTATCAAGCAGGTGAGCAGGCGCTGATCCCGTAAGTCAGCAGGCACTGATCACTTGGCTGTCATGCAGTGATCAGGTGACTGAGAGGCGCTGATCATGTGACTGCTCATGTGCTTATCAGGTAGCTCTCCTGCACGGATCATGTGCCTCAGCAGGCAAGAATCAAGCAGCTGAGAAGGCATGAATCCTGCGGCCAAGCTGGCCATTATCAAGTAGGTGATCAGGCAAGAATCCTGCGGCCCAGCTGGCGATTATCAAGCAGGTGAGCAGGCGCTGATCCTGTACCTCAGCAGGCAGTGATCACGTGGCTGTCATGCAGTGATCAGGTGACTGAGAGGCGCTGATCATGTGACTGCTCATGTGCTGATCTGGTAGCTCTCCTGCACGGATCATATGCCTCAGCAGGCAAGAGTCAGGCAGATGAGCAGACATGAATCCTGCGGAGCAGCTGGCGATTATCAAGCAGGTGAGCAGGCGCTGATCCTGTACCTCAGCAGGCAGTGATCACGTGGCTGTCATGCAGTGATCAGGTGACTGAGAGGCGCTGATCATGTGACTGCTCATGTGCTGATCAGGTAGCTCTCCTGCACGGATCATATGCCTCAGCAGGCAAGAGTCAGGCAGATGAGCAGACATGAATCCTGCGGAGCAGCTGGCGATTATCAAGCAGGTGAGCACGCGCTGATCCCGTACCTCAGGAGGCACTGATCACGTGGCTGTCAAACAGTGATCAGGTGACTGAAAGGCGCTGATCATGTGACTGCTCATGTGCTGATCAGGTAGCTCTCCTGCACGGATCATATGCCTCAGCAGGCAAGAATCAGGCAGATGAGCAGACATGAATCCTGCGGCCCAGCTGGCGATTATCATGCAGCTGAGCAGGCATGAATCCTGCGGCCCAGCAGGCGATTATCAGGCAGCTGAGCAGGCATGAATCCTGCTGCCCAGCTTGCGATTATCAGGCAGATGAGCAGGCATGAATCCTGCGGCCCAGCTGGCGATTATCAAGCAGGTGAGCAAGCACTGATCCCGTACCTCAGGAGGCACTGATCACTTGGCTGTCAAGCAGTGATCAGGTGACTGAGAGGCGCTGATCATGTGACTGATCATGTGCTGATCAGGTAGCTCTCCTGCACAGATCTTGTGCCTCAGCAGGCAAGAATCAATCAGCTGAGCAGGCATGAATCCTGCGTCCCAGCTGGCGATAATCAAGCAGGTGAGCAGGCATGAATCCTACCGCACAGCTGGCGATTATCAAGCAGGTGAGCAGGCATGAATCCTGCGTCCCAGCTGGCGATTATCAGGCAGCTGAGCAGGCATGAATCCTGCGGCCCAGCTGGCGATTATCAGGCAGCTGAGCAGGCATGAATCCTGCGGCCCAGCTGGCGATTATCAAGCAGGTGAGCAAGCGCTGATCCCGCACCTCAGCAGGCACTGATCACGTGCCTGTCATGCAGTGATCAGGTGACTGAGAAGCGCTGATCATGTGACTGCTCATGTGCTGATCAGGTAGCTCTCCTGCACGGATCATGTGCCTCAGCAGGCAAGAATCAAGTAGATGAGCAGGCATGAATCCTGCGGCCCAGCTGGTGATTATCAAGCAGGTGAGCAGGTGCTGATCCCGTACCTCAGCAGGCACTGATCACGTGGCTGTCATGCAGTGATCAGGTGACTGAGAGACGCTGATCTTGTGACTGCTCATGTGCTGATCAGATAGCTCTCCTGCACGGATCATGTGCCTCAGCAGGCAAGAATCAAGCAGATGATCAGGCATGATTCCTGCGGCCCAGCTTTCGATTATCAGGCAGATGAGCAGGCATGAATCCTGCGGCCCAGGTGGCGATTATTAGGCAGATGAACAGGCATGAATCCTGCGGCCCAGCTGGCGATTATCAGGCAGGTGAGCAGGCCTGAATCCTGTGGCCCAGCTGGCGATTACCAAGCAGGTGAGCAAGCACTGATCCCGTACCTCAGCAGGCACTAATCACATAACTGTCATGCAGTGATCAGGTGACTGAGAGGCGCTGATCATGTGACTGCTCATGTGCTGATCAGGTAGCTCTCCTGCACGGATCATGTGCCTCAGCAGGCAAGAATCAAGCAGATGAGCAGGCATGAATCCTGCGGCCCAGCTGACGATTATCAGGCAGATGAGCAGGCATGAAACCTGCGGCCCAGCTGGCGATTATCAAGCAGATGAGCAGGCATGAATCCTGCGGCCCAGCTGGCGATTATCAGGCAGCTGAGCAGGCATGAATCCTGGGGCCCAGCTGGCGATTATCAAGTAGGTGAGCAGGCATGAATCCTGCGGCCCAGCTGGCGATTATCAAGTAGGTGAACAGGCATGAATCCTGCCGCCCAGCTGGCGATTATCAAGCAGGTGAGCAGGCGCTGATCCCGTAAGTCAGCAGGCACTGTTCACTTGGCTGTCATGCAGTGATCAGGTGACTGAGAGGCGCTGATCATGTGACTGCTCATGTGCTGATCAGGTAGCTCTCCTGCACGGATCATGTGCCTCAGCAGGCAAGAATCAAGCAGCTGAGAAGGCATGAATCCTGCGGCCAAGCTGGCCATTAACAAGTAGGTGATCAGGCAAGAATCCTGCGGCCCAGCTGGCGATTATGAAGCAGGTGAGCAGGCGCTGATCCTGTACCTCAGCAGGCAGTGATCACGTGGCTGTCATGCAGTGATCAGGTGACTGAGAGGCGCTGATCATGTGACTGCTCATGTGCTGATCAGGTAGCTCTCCTGCACGGATCATATGCCTCAGCAGGCAAGAGTCAGGCAGATGAGCAGACATGAATCCTGCGGCCCAGCTGGCGATTATCAAGCAGATGAGCAGGCATGAATCCTGCGGCCCAGCTGGCGATTATCAGGCAGCTGAGCAGCCATGAATCCTGCGCCCCAGCTGGCGATTATCAAGCAGGTGAGCAGGCATGAATCCTGCGGCCCAGCTGGCGATTATCAGGCAGCAGAGCAGGCATGAATCCTGCGGCCCAGCTGGCGATTATCAGGCAGCTGAGAAGGCATGAATTCTGCGGCCCAGCTGGCGATTATCAAGCAGGTGAGCAGTCATGAATCCTGAGGCCCAGCTGGCGATTATCAGGCAGCTGAGCAGGCATGAATCCTGCGGCCCAGCTGGCGATTATCAGGCAGCTGAGCAGGCATGAATCCTGCGGCCCAGCTGGCGATTATCAGGCAGCTGAGCAGGCATGAATCCTGCGGCCCAGCTGGCGATTATCAGGCAGCTGAGCAGGCATGAATCCTGCTGCCCAGCTGGCGATTATCAGGCAGATGAGCAGGCATGAATCCTGCGGCCCAGCTGGCGATTATCAAGCAGGTGAGCAAGCGCTGATCCCGTACCTCAGGAGGCACTGATCACTTGGCTGTCAAGCAGTGATCAGGTGACTGAGAGGCGCTGATCATGTGACTGATCATGTGCTGATCAGGTAGCTCTCCTGCACAGATCTTGTGCCTCAGCAGGCAAGAATCAATGAGCTGAGCAGGCATGAATCCTGCGTCCCAGCTGGCGATAATCAAGCAGGTGAGCAGGCATGAATCCTACCGCACAGCTGGCGATTATCAAGCAGGTGAGCAGGCATGAATCCTGTGTCCCAGCTGGCGATTATCAGGCAGCTGAGCAGGCATGAATCCTGCGGCCCAGCTGGCGATTATCAGGCAGCTGAGCAGGCATGAATCCTGCGGCCCAGCTGGCGATTATCAAGTAGATGAGCAGGCATGAATCCTGCTGCCCAGCTGGCGATTATTAAGCAGATGAGCAGGCATGAATCCTGCGGCCAAGCTGGTGATTATCAGGCAGGTGAGCAGCCATGAATGCTGCGGCCCAGCTGGCGATTATCAAGTAGGTGATCAGGCATGAATCCTGCGGCCCAGCTGGTGATTATCAAGCAGGTGAGCAGGTGCTGATCCCGTACCTCAGCAGGCACTGATCACGTGGCTGTCATGCAGTGATCAGGTGACTGAGAGACGCTGATCTTGTGACTGCTCATGTGCTGATCAGATAGCTCTCCTGCACGGATCATGTGCCTCAGCAGGCAAGAATCAAGCAGATGATCAGGCATGAATCCTGCGGCCCAGCTTTCGATTATCAGGCAGCTGAGCAGGCATGAATCCTGTGGCCCAGGTGGCGATTATTAGGCAGATGAGCAGGCATGAATCCTGCGGCCCAGCTGGCAATTATCAGGCAGGTGAGCAGGCCTGAATCCTGTGGCCCAGCTGGCGATTATCAAGCAGGTGAGCAGGCATGAATCCTGCTGCCCAGCTGGCAATTATCAGGCAGCTGAGCAGGCATGAATCCTGCGGCCAAGCTGGCGATTATCAGGCAGGTGAGCAGCCATGAATTCTGCGGCCCAGCTGGCGATTATCAAGTAGGTGAGCAGACATGAATCCTGCGGCCCAGCTGGCGATTATCAAGCAGGTGAGCAAGCACTGATCCCGTACCTCAGCAGGCACTAATCACGTAACTGTCATGCAGTGATCAGGTGACTGAGAGGCGCTGATCATGTGACTGCTCATGTGCTGATCAGGTAGGTCTCCTGCACGGATCATGGGCCTCAGCAGGCAAGAATCTAGCAGCTGAGCAGGCATGAATCCTGCGGCCCAGCTGGCGATTATCAAGCAAGTGAGCAGGCCTGAATCCTGCGGCCCACCTGGCGATTATCAGGCAGATAAGCAGGCATGAATCCTGCAGCCCAGCTGGCGATTTTCAGGCAGGTGAGCAGGCCTGAATCCTGCAGACCATCTGGCGATTATCAAGCAGGTGAGCAGGCATGAATCCTGCGGCCCAGCTAGCGATTATCAGGCAGCAGAGCAGGCATGAATCCTGCGGCCCAGCTGGCGATTATCAAGTAGGTGAGCAGGCATGAATCCTGCGGCCCATCTGGCGATTATCAGGCAGCTGAGCAGGCATGAATCCTGCGGCAAAAATGGCGATTATCAGGCAGGTGAGCAGCCATGAATCCTGAGGCCCAGCTGGCGATTATCAAGCAGGTGAGCAGGCACGAATCCTGCGACCCAGCTGGCGATTATCAGGCAGCTGAGCAGGCATGAATCCTGCGGCCAAACTGGCGATTATCAAGCAGGTGAGCAGGCATGAATCCTGCGGAGCAGCTGGCGATTATCAAGCAGGTGAGCACGCGCTGATCCCGTACCTCAGGAGGCACTGATCACGTGGCTGTCAAACAGTGATCAGGTGACTGAGAGGCGCTGATCATGTGACTGCTCATGTGCTGATCAGGTAGCTCTCCTGCACGGATCATATGCCTCAGCAGGCAAGAGTCAGGCAGATGAGCAGACATGAATCCTGCGGCCCAGCTGGCGATTATCATGCAGCTGAGCAGGCATGAATCCTGCGGCCCAGCTGGCGATTATCAGGCAGCTGAGCAGGCATGAATCCTGCTGCCCAGCTGGCGATTATCAGGCAGGTGAGCAGGCATGAATCCTGCGGCCCAGCTGGCGATTATCAAGCAGGTGAGCAAGCGCTGATCCCGTACCTCAGGAGGCACTGATCACTTGGCTGTCAAGCAGTGATCAGGTGACTGAGAGGCGCTGATCATGTGACTGATCATGTGCTGATCAGGTAGCTCTCCTGCACAGATCTTGTGCCTCAGCAGGCAAGAATCAATGAGCTGAGCAGGCATGAATCCTGCGTCCCAGCTGGCGATAATCAAGCAGGTGAGCAGGCATGAATTCTACCGCACAGCTGGCGATTATCAAGCAGGTGAGCAGGCGCTGATCCTGTACCTCAGCAGGCAGTGATCACGTGGCTGTCATGCAGTGATCAGTTGACTGAGAGGCGCTGATCATGTGACTGCTCATGTGCTGATCAGGTAGCTCTCCTGCACGGATCATATGCCTCAGCAGGCAAGAGTCAGGCAGATGAGCACACATGAATCCTGCGGAGCAGCTGGCGATTATCAAGCAGGTGAGCAGGCGCTGATCCTGTACCTCAGCAGGCAGTGATCACGTGGCTGTCATGCAGTGATCAGGTGACTGAGAGGCGCTGATCATGTGACTGCTCATGTGCTGATCAGGTAGCTCTCCTGCACGGATCATATGCCTCAGCAGGCAAGAGTCAGGCAGATGAGCAGGCATGAATCCTGCGGCCCAGCTGGCTATTATCAAGCAGGTGAGCACGCGCTGATCCCGTACCTCAGGAGGCACTGATCACGCGGCTGTCAAACAGTGATCAGGTGACGGAGAGGCGCTGATCATGTGACTGCTCATGTGCTGATCAGGTAGCTCTCCTGCACGGATCATATGCCTCAGCAGGCAAGAGTCAGGCAGATGAGCAGACATGAATCCTGCGGCCCAGCTGGCGATTATCATGCAGCTGAGCAGGCATGAATCCTGCGGCCCAGCTGGCGATTATCAGGCAGCTGAGCAGGCATGAATCCTGCTGCCCAGCTGGCGATTATCAGGCAGATGAGCAGGCATGAATCCTGCGGCCCAGCTGGCGATTATCAAGCAGGTGAGCAAGCGCTAATCCCGTACCTCAGGAGGCACTGATCACTTGGCTGTCAAGCAGTGATCAGGTGACTGAGATGCGCTGATCATGTGACTGATCATGTGCTGATCAGGTAGCTCTCCTGCACAGATCTTGTGCCTCAGCAGGCAAGAATCAATCAGCTGAGCAGGCATGAATCCTGCGTCCCAGCTGGCGATAATCAAGCAGGTGAGCAGGCATGAATCCTACCGCACAGCTGGCGATTATCAAGCAGGTGAGCAGGCATGAATCCTGCGTCCCAGCTGGCGATTATCAGGCAGCTGAGCAGGCATGAATCCTGCGGCCCAGCTGGCGATTATCAGGCAGCTGAGCAGGCATGAATCCTGCGGCCCAGCTGGCGATTATCAAGCAGGTGAGCAAGCGCTGATCCCGCACCTCAGCAGGCACTGATCACGTGCCTGTCATGCAGTGATCAGGTGACTGAGAAGCGCTGATCATGTGACTGCTCATGTGCTGATCAGGTAGCTCTCCTGCACGGATCATGTGCCTCAGCAGGCAAGAATCAAGCAGCTGAGAAGGCATGAATCCTGCGGCCAAGCTGGCCATTATCAAGTAGGTGATCAGGCAAGAATCCTGCGGCCCAGCTGGCGATTATCAAGCAGGTGAGCAGGCGCTGATCCTGTACCTCAGCAGGCAGTGATCACGTGGCTGTCATGCAGTGATCAGGTGACTGAGAGGCGCTGATCATGTGACTGCTCATGTGCTGATCAGGTAGCTCTCCTGCACGGATCATATGCCTCAGCAGGCAAGAGTCAGGCAGATGAGCAGACATGAATCCTGCGGAGCAGCTGGCGATTATCAAGCAGGTGAGCACGCGCTGATCCCGTACCTCAGGAGGCACTGATCACGTGGCTGTCAAACAGTGATCAGGTGACTGAGAGGCGCTGATCATGTGACTGATCATGTGCTGATCAGGTAGCTCTCCTGCACAGATCTTGTGCCTCAGCAGGCAAGAATCAATGAGCTGAGCAGGCATGAATCCTGCGTCCCAGCTGGCGATATTCAAGCAGGTGAGCAGGCATGAATCCTACCGCACAGCTGGCGATTATCAAGCAGGTGAGCAGGCACTGATCCTGTACCTCAGCAGGCAGTGATCACGTGGCTGTCATGCAGTGATCAGGTGACTGAGAGGCGCTGATCATGTGACTGCTCATGTGCTGATCAGGCAGCTCTCCTGCACGGATCATATGCCTCAGCAGGCAAGAGTCAGGCAGATGAGCAGACATGAATCCTGCGGAGCAGCTGGCGATTATCAAGCAGGTGAGCAGGCGCTGATCCTGTACCTCAGCAGGCAGTGATCACGTGGCTGTCATGCAGTGATCACGTGACTGAGAGGCGCTGATCATGTGACTGCTCATGTGCTGATCAGGTAGCTCTCCTGCACGGATCATATGCCTCAGCAGGCAAGAGTCAGGCAGATGAGCAGACATGAATCCTGCGGAGCAGCTGGCGATTATCAAGCAGGTGAGCACGCGCTGATCCCGTACCTCAGGAGGCACTGATCACGTGGCTGTCAAACAGTGATCAGGTGACTGAGAGGCGCTGATCATGTGACTGCTCATGTGCTGATCAGGTAGCTCTCCTGCACGGATCATATGCCTCAGCAGGCAAGAGTCAGGCAGATGAGCAGACATGAATCCTGCGGCCCAGCTGGCGATTATCATGCAGCTGAGCAGGCATGAATCCTGCGGCCCAGCTGGCGATTATCAGGCAGCTGAGCAGGCATGAATCCTGCTGCCCAGCTGGCGATTATCAGGCAGATGAGCAGGCATGAATCCTGCGGCCCAGCTGGCGATTATCAAGCAGGTGAGCAAGCGCTGATCCCGTACCTCAGGAGGCACTGATCACTTGGCTGTCAAGCAGTGATCAGGTGACTGAGAGGCGCTGATCATGTGACTGCTCATGTGCTGATCTGGTAGCTCTCCTGCACGGATCATATGCCTTAGCAGGCAAGAGTCAGGCAGATGAGCAGACATGAATCCTGCGGAGCAGCTGGCGATTATCAAGCAGGTGAGCAGGCGCTGATCCTGTACCTCAGCAGGCAGTGATCACGTGGCTGTCATGCAGTGATCAGGTGACTGAGAGGCGCTGATCATGTGACTGCTCATGTGCTGATCAGGTAGCTCTCCTGCACGGATCATATGCCTCAGCAGGCAAGAGTCAGGCAGATGAGCAGACATGAATCCTGCGGAGCAGCTGGCGATTATCAAGCAGGTGAGCAGGCGCTGATCCTGTACCTCAGCAGGCAGTGATCACGTGGCTGTCATGCAGTGATCAGGTGACTGAGAGGCGCTGATCATGTGACTGCTCATGTGCTGATCAGGTAGCTCTCCTGCACGGATCATATGCCTCAGCAGGCAAGAGTCAGGCAGATGAGCAGACATGAATCCTGCGGAGCAGCTGGCGATTATCAAGCAGGTGAGCACGCGCTGATCCCGTACCTCAGGAGGCACTGATCACGTGGCTGTCAAACAGTGATCAGGTGACTGAGAGGCGCTGATCATGTGACTGCTCATGTGCTGATCAGGTAGCTCTCCTGCACGGATCATATGCCTCAGCAGGCAAGAGTCAGGCAGATGAGCAGACATGAATCCTGCGGCCCAGCTGGCGATTATCATGCAGCTGAGCAGGCATGAATCCTGCGGCCCAGCTGGCGATTATCAGGCAGCTGAGCAGGCATGAATCCTGCGGCCCAGCTGGCGATTATCAAGCAGGTGAGCAGGCGCTGATCCCGTACCTCAGGAGGCACTGATCACTTGGCTGTCAAGCAGTGATCAGGTGACTGAGAGGCGCTGATCATGTGACTGATCATGTGCTGATCAGGTAGCTCTCCTGCACAGATCTTGTGCCTCAGCAGGCAAGAATCAATGAGCTGAGCAGGCATGAATCCTGCGTCCCAGCTGGCGATAATCAAGCAGGTGAGCAGGCATGAATCCTACCGCACAGCTGGCGATTATCAAGCAGGTGAGCAGGCGCTGATCCTGTACCTCAGCAGGCAGTGATCACGTGGCTGTCATGCAGTGATCAGTTGACTGAGAGGCGCTGATCATGTGACTGCTCATGTGCTGATCAGGTAGCTCTCCTGCACGGATCATATGCCTCAGCAGGCAAGAGTCAGGCAGATGAGCAGACATGAATCCTGCGGAGCAGCTGGCGATTATGAAGCAGGTGAGCAGGCGCTGATCCTGTACCTCAGCAGGCAGTGATCACGTGGCTGTCATGCAGTGATCAGGTGACTGAGAGGCGCTGATCATGTGACTGCTCATGTGCTGATCAGGTAGCTCTCCTGCACGGATCATATGCCTCAGCAGGCAAGAGTCAGGCAGATGAGCAGTCATGAATCCTGCGGAGCAGCTGGCGATTATCAAGCAGGTGAGCACGCGCTGATCCCGTACCTCAGGAGGCACTGATCACGTGGCTGTCAAACAGTGATCAGGTGACTGAGAGGCGCTGATCATGTGACTGCTCATGTGCTGATCAGGTAGCTCTCCTGCACGGATCATATGCCTCAGCAGGCAAGAGTCAGGCAGATGAGCAGACATGAATCCTGCGGCCCAGCTGGCGATTATCATGCAGCTGAGCAGGCATGAATCCTGCGGCCCAGCTGGCGATTATCAGGCAGCTGAGCAGGCATGAATCCTGCTGCTCAGCTGGCGATTATCAGGCAGATGAGCAGGCATGAATCCTGCGGCCCAGCTGGCGATTATCAAGCAGGTGAGCAAGCGCTGATCCCGTACCTCAGGAGGCACTGATCACTTGGCTGTCAAGCAGTGATCAGGTGACTGAGAGGCGCTGATCATGTGACTGATCATGTGCTGATCAGGTAGCTATCCTGCACAGATCTTGTGCCTCAGCAGGCAAGAATCAATCAGCTGAGCAGGCATGAATCCTGCGTCCCAGCTGGCGATAATCAAGCAGGTGAGCAGGCATGAATCCTACCGCACAGCTGGCGATTATCAAGCAGGTGAGCAGGCGCTGATCCTGTACCTCAGCAGGCAGTGATCACGTGGCTGTCATGCAGTGATCAGTTGACTGAGAGGCGCTGATCATGTGACTGCTCATGTGCTGATCAGGTAGCTCTCCTGCACGGATCATATGCCTCAGCAGGCAAGAGTCAGGCAGATGAGCAGACATGAATCCTGCGGAGCAGCTGGCGATTATCAAGCAGGTGAGCAGGCGCTGATCCTGTACCTCAGCAGGCAGTGATCACGTGGCTGTCATGCAGTGATCAGGTGACTGAGAGGCGCTGATCATGTGACTGCTCATGTGCTGATCAGGTAGCTCTCCTGCACGGATCATATGCCTCAGCAGGCAAGAGTCAGGCAGATGAGCAGACATGAATCCTGCGGAGCAGCTGGCGATTATCAAGCAGGTGAGCACGCGCTGATCCCGTACCTCAGGAGGCACTGATCACGTGGCTGTCAAACAGTGATCAGGTGACTGAGAGGCGCTGATCATGTGACTGCTCATGTGCTGATCAGGTAGCTCTCCTGCACGGATCATATGCCTCAGCAGGCAAGAGTCAGGCAGATGAGCAGACATGAATCCTGCGGCCCAGCTGGCGATTATCATGCAGCTGAGCAGGCATGAATCCTGCGGGCCAGCTGGCGATTATCAGGCAGCTGAGCAGGCATGAATCCTGCTGCCCAGCTGGCGATTATCAGGCAGATGAGCAGGCATGAATCCTGCGGCCCAGCTGGCGATTATCAAGCAGGTGAGCAAGCGCTGATCCCGTACCTCAGGAGGCACTGATCACTTGGCTGTCAAGCAGTGATCAGGTGACTGAGAGGCGCTGATCATGTGACTGATCATGTGCTGATCAGGTAGCTCTCCTGCACAGATCTTGTGCCTCAGCAGGCAAGAATCAATAAGCTGAGCAGGCATGAATCCTGCGTCCCAGCTGGCGATAATCAAGCAGGTGAGCAGGCATGAATCCTACCGCCCAGCTGGCGATTATCAAGCAGGTGAGCAGGCATGAATCCTGCGTCCCAGCTGGCGAATATCAGGCAGCTGAGCAGGCATGAATCCTGCGGCCCAGCTGGCGATTATCAAGCAGGTGAGCAAGCGCTGATCCCGCACCTCAGCAGGCACTGATCACGTGCCTGTCATGCAGTGATCAGGTGACTGAGAAGCGCTGATCATGTGACTGCTCATGTGCTGATCAGGTAGCTCTCCTGCACGGATCATGTGCCTCAGCAGGCAAGAATCAAGTAGATGAGCAGGCATGAATCCTGCGGCCCAGCTGGTGATTATCAAGCAGGTGAGCAGGTGCTGATCCCGTACCTCAGCAGGCACTGATCACGTGGCTGTCATGCAGTGATCAGGTGACTGAGAGACGCTGATCTTGTGACTGCTCATGTGCTGATCAGATAGCTCTCCTGCACGGATCATGTGCCTCAGCAGGCAAGAATCAAGCAGATGATCAGGCATGAATCCTGCGGCCCAGCTTTCGATTATCAGGCAGATGAGCAGGCATGAATCCTGCGGCCCAGGTGGCGATTATTAGGCAGATGAGCAGGCATGAATCCTTCGGCCCAGCTGGCGATTATCAGGCAGGTGAGCAGGCCTGAATCCTGTGGCCCAGCTGGCGATTATCAAGCAGGTGAGCAGGCATGAATCCTGCTGCCCAGCTGGCAATTATCAGGCAGCTGAGCAGGCATGAATCCTGCGGCCAAGCTGGCGATTATCAGGCAGGTGAGCAGCCATGAATTCTGCGGCCCAGCTGGCGATTATCAAGTAGGTGAGCAGACATGAATCCTGCGGCCCAGCTGGCGATTATCAAGCAGGTGAGCAAGCACTGATCTCGTACCTCAGCAGGCACTAATCACGTAACTGTCATGCAGTGATCAGGTGACTGAGAGGCGCTGATCATGTGACTGCTCATGTGCTGATCAGGTAGCTCTCCTGCACGGATCATGGGCCTCAGCAGGCAAGAATCTAGCAGCTGAGCAGGCATGAATCCTGCGGCCCAGCTGGCGATTATCAAGCAAGTGAGCAGGCCTGAATCCTGCGGCCCAGATGGCGATTATCAGGCAGATAAGCAGGCATGAATCCTGCAGCCCAGCTGGCGATTTTCAGGCAGGTGAGCAGGCCTGAATCCTGCAGACCATCTGGCGATTATCAAGCAGGTGAGCAGGCATGATCCTGCGGCCCAGCTAGCGATTATCAGGCAGCTGAGCAGGCATGAATCCTGCGGCCCAGCTGGCGATTATCAAGTAGGTGAGCAGGCATGAATCCTGCGGCCCAGCTGGCGATTATCAGGCAGCTGAGCACGCATGAATCCTGCGGCAAAACTGGCGATTATCAGGCAGGTGAGCAGCCATGAATCCTGAGGCCCAGCTGGCGATTATCAAGCAGGTGAGCAGGCACAAATCCTGCGGCCCAGCTGGCGATTATCAGGCAGCTGAGCAGGCATGAAACCTGTGGCCCAGCTGGCGGTTATCAAGCAGATGAGCAGGCATGAATCCTGCGGCCCAGCTGGCGATTATCAGGCAGCTGAGCAGGCATGAATCCTGCGGCCCAGCTGGCGATTATCAAGTAGGTGAGCAGGCATGAATCCTGCGGCCCAGCTGGCGATTATCAAGTAGGTGAACAGGCATGAATCCTGCAGCCCAGCTGGCGATTATCAAGCAGGTGAGCAGGCGCTGATCCTGTAACTCAGCAGGCACTGATCACTTGGCTGTCATGCAGTGATCAGGTGACTGAGAGGCGCTGATCATGTGACTGCTCATGTGCTGATCAGGTAGCTCTCCTGCACGGATCATGTGCCTCAGCAGGCAAGAATAAAGCAGCTGAGAAGGCATGAATCCTGCGGCCAAGCTGGCCATTATCAAGCAGGTGAGCAGGCAAGAATCCTGCGGCCCAGCTGGCGATTATCAAGCAGGTGAGCAGGCGCTGATCCTGTAACTCAGCAGGCAGTGATCACGTGGCTGTCATGCAGTGATCAGGTGACTGAGAGGCGCTGATCATGTGACTGCTCATGTGCTGATCAGGTAGCTCTCCTGCACGGATCATATGCCTCAGCAGGCAAGAGTCAGGCAGATGAGCAGACATGAATCCTGCGGAGCAGCTGGCGATTATCAAGCAGGTGAGCACGCGCTGATCCCGTACCTCAGGAGGCACTGATCACGTGGCTGTCAAACAGTGATCAGGTGACTGAGAGGCGCTGATCATGTGACTGCTCATGTGCTGATCAGGTAGCTCTCCTGCACGGATCATATGCCTCAGCAGGCAAGAGTCAGGCAGATGAGCAGACATGAATCCTTCGGCCCAGCTGGCGATTATCATGCAGCTGAGCAGGCATGAATCCTGCGGCCCAGCTGGCGATTATCAGGCAGCTGAGCAGGCATGAATCCTGCGGCCCAGCTGGCGATTATCATGCAGCTGAGCAGGCATGAATACTGCGGCCCAGCTGGCGATTATCAGGCAGCTGAGCAGCCATGAATCCTGCGCCCCATCTGGCGATTATCAAGCAGGTGAGCAGGCATGAATCCTGCGGCCCAGCTGGCGATTATCAGGCAGCAGAGCAGGCATGAATCCTGCGGCCCAGCTGGCGATTATCAAGTAGGTGAGCAGGCATGAATCCTACCGCACAGCTGGCGATTATCAAGCAGGTGAGCAGGCATGAATCCTGCGTCCCAGCTGGCGATTATCAGGCAGCTGAACAGGCATGAATCCTGCGGCCCAGCTGGCGATTATCAAGCAGGTGAGCAAGCGCTGATCCCGCACCTCAGCAGGCACTGATCACGTGCCTGTCATGCAGTGATCAGGTGACTGAGAAGCGCTGATCATGTGACTGCTCATGTGCTGATCAGGTAGCTCTCCTGCACGGATCATGTGCCTCAGCAGGAAAGAATCAAGTAGATGAGCAGGCATGAATCCTGCGGCCCAGCTGTCGATTATCAGACAGCTGAGCAGGCATGAATCCTGCGGCCCAGCTGGCGATTATCAGGCAGCTGAGAAGGCATGAATCCTGCGGCCCAGCTGGCGATTATCAGGCAGCTGAGCAGGCATGAATCCTGCGGCCCAGCTGGTGATTATCAAGCAGGTGAGCAGGCATGAATCCTGCGGCCAAGCTGGCGATTATCAAGCAGGTGAGCAGGCGCTGATCCCGTACCTCGGCATGCACTGATCACGTGGCTGTCATGCAGTAATCAGGTGACTGAGAGGCGCTGATCATGTGACTGCTCATGTGCTGATCAGGTAGCTCTCCTGCACGGATCATATGCCTCAGCAGGCAAGAGTCAGGCAGATGAGCAGACATGAATCCTGTGGAGCAGCTGGCGACTATCAAGCAGGTGAGCACGCGCTGATTCCGTACCTCAGGAGGCACTGATCACGTGGCTGTCAAACAGTGATCAGGTAACTGAGAGGCGCTGATCATGTGACTGCTCATGTGCTGATCAGGCAGCTCTCCTGCACGGATCATATGCCTCAGCAGGCAAGAGTCAGGCAGATGAGGAGACATGAATCCTGCGGCCCAGCTGGCAATTATCAGGCAGATGAGCAGGCATTAATCCTGCGGCCCAGTTGGCGATTATCAAGCAGGTGAGCAGGCGCTGATCCCGCGCCTCAGCAGGCACTGATCACTTGCCTGTCATGCAGTGATCAGGTGACTGAGGGGCGCTGATCATGTGAGTGCTAATGTGCTGATCAGGTAGCTCTCCTGCACGGATCATATGCCTCAGCAGGCAAGAGTCAGGAAGATGAGCAGACATGAATCCTGCGGCCCAGCTGGCAATTATTAAGCAGATGAGCAGGCATGAATCCTGCGGCCAAGCTGGCGATTATCAGGCAGGTGAGCAGCCATGAATTCTGCGGCCCAGCTGGCGATTATCAAGTAGGTGATCAGGCATGAGTCCTGCGGCCCAGCTGGTGATTATCAAGCAGGTGAGCAGGTGCTGATTCCGTACCTCAGCAGGCACTTATCACGTGGCTGTCGTGCAGTGATCAGGTGACTGTGAGACGCTGATTTTGTGACTGCTCATGTGCTGATCAGATAGCTCTCCTGCACGGATCATGTGCCTCAGCAGGCAAGAATCAAGCAGATGATCAGGTATGAATCCTGCGGCCCAGCTTTCGATTATCAGGCAGATGAGCAGGCATGAATCCTGCGGCCCAGGTGGCGATTATTAGGCAGATGAGCAGGCATGAATCCTGCGGCCCAGCTGGCGATTATCAGGCAGGTGAGCAGGCATGAATCCTGTGGCCCAGCTGGCGATTATCACGCAGGTGAGCAGGCATGAATCCGGCGGCCCAGCTGGCGATTATCAGGCAGCTGAGCATGCATGAATCCTGCGGCCAAGCTGGCGATTATCTGGCAGGTGAGCAGCCATGAATTCTGCGGCCCAGCTGGCGATTATCAAGCAGGTGAGCAGACATGAATCCTGCGGCCCAGCTGGCGATTATCAAGCAGGTGAGCAAGCACTGATCCCGTACCTCAGCAGGCACTAATCACGTAACTGTCATGCAGTGATCAGGTGACTGAGAGGCGCTGATCATGTGACTGCTCATGTGCTGATCAGGTAGCTCTCCTGCACGGATCATGGGCCTCAGCAGGCAAGAATCTAGCAGCTGAGCAGGCATGAATCCTGCGGCCCAGCTGGCGATTATCAAGCAAATGAGCAGGCATGAATCCTGCGGCCCAGCTGGCGATTATCAGGCAGATAATCAGGCATGAATCCTGCAGCCCAGCTGGCGATTTTCAGGCAGGTGAGCAGGCCTGAATCCTGCAGACCATCTGGCGATTATCAAGCAGGTGAGCAGGCATGAATCCTGCGTCCCAGCTTGCGATTATCAGGCAGCTGAGCAGGCATGAATCCTGCGGCCCAGCTGGCGATTATCAAGTAGGTGAGCAGGCATGAATCCTGCGGCCCAGCTGGCGATTATCAGGCAGCTGAGCAGGCATGAATCCTGCGGCCCAGCTGGCGATTATCAGGCAGCTGAGCAGGCATGAATCCTGCGGCCCAGCTGGCGATTATCAGGCAGCTGAGCAGGCATGAATCCTGCGGCCCAGCTGGCGATTATCAGGCAGCTGAGCAGGCATGAATCCTGCGGCCCAGCTGGCGATTATCAGGCAGCTGAGCAGGCATGAATCCTGCGGCCCAGCTGGCGATTATCAGGCAGCTGAGCAGGCATGAATCCTGCGGCCCAGCTGGCGATTATCAGGCAGCTGAGCAGGCATGAATCCTGCGGCCCAGCTGGCGATTATCAGGCAGCTGAGCAGGCATGAATCCTGCGGCCCAGCTGGCGATTATCAGGCAGCTGAGCAGGCATGAATCCTGCGGCCCAGCTGGCGATTATCAGGCAGCTGAGCAGGCATGAATCCTGCGGCCCAGCTGGCGATTATCAGGCAGCTAAGCAGGCATGAATCCTGCGGCCCAGCTGGCCATTATCAGGCAGCTGAGCAGGCATGAATCCTGCGGCCCAGCTGGCGATTATCAAGCAGGTGAGCAGGCGCTGATCCCGCACCTCAGCAGGCACTGATCACGTGGCTGTCATGCAGTGATCAGGTGACTGAGAGGCGCTGATCATGTGACTGCTCATGTGCTGATCAGGTAGCTCTCCTGCACGGATCATGTGCCTCAGCAGGCAAGAATCAAGCAGCTGAGCAGGCATGAATCCTGCGGCCCAGCTGGCGATTATCAGGCAGCTGAGCAGGCATGAATCCTGCAGCCCAGCTGGCGATTATCAGGCAGCTGAGCAGGCATGAATCTGCGGCCCAGCTGGCGATTATCAGGCAGCTGAGCAGGCATGAATCCTGCGGCCCAGCTGGCGATTATCAGGCAGCTGAGCAGGCATGAATCCTGCGGCCCAGCTGGCGATTATCAAGCAGGTGAGCAGGCGCTGATCCCGCACCTCAGCAGGCTCTGATCACGTGCCTGTCATGCAGTGATCAGGTGACTGAGAGGCGCTGATCATGTGACTGCTCATGTGCTGATCAGGTAGCTCTCCTGCACGGATCATGTGCCTCAGCAGGCAAGAATCAAGCAGCTGAGCAGGCATGAATCCTGCGGCCCAGCTGGCGATTATCAGGCAGCTGAGCAGGCATGAATCCTGCGGCCCAGCTGGCGATTATCAGGCAGCTGAGCAGGCATGAATCCTGCGGCCCAGCTGGCGATTATCAGGCAGCTGAGCAGGCATGAATCCTGCGGCCCAGCTGGCGATTATCAGGCAGCTGAGCAGGCATGAATCCTGCGGCCCAGCTGGCGATTATCAGGCAGCTGAGCAGGCGCTGATCCCGCACCCCAGCAGGCACTGATCACGTGGCTGTCATGCATGATCAGGTGACTGAGAGGCGCTGATCATGTGACTGCTCATGTGCTGATCAGGTAGCTCTCCTGCACGGATCATGTCAGGCAGCTCTCCTGCACGGATCATGTGCCCAGCTGGCGATTATCAGGCAGCTGAGCAGGCATGAATCCTGCGGCCCAGCTGGCGATTATCAGGCAGCTGAGCAGGCATGAATCCTGCGGCCCAGCTGGCGATTATCAGGCAGCTGAGCAGGCATGAATCCTGCGGCCCAGCTGGCGATTATCAGGCAGCTGAGCAGGCATGAATCCTGCGGCCCAGCTGGCGATTATCAGGCAGCTGAGCAGGCATGAATCCTGCGGCCCAGCTGGCGATTATCAGGCAGCTGAGCAGGCATGAATCCTGCGGCCCAGCTGGCGATTATCAGGCAGCTGAGCAGGCATGAATCCTGCGGCCCAGCTGGCTATTATCAGGCAGCTGAGCAGGCATGAATCCTGCGGCCCAGCTGGCGATTATGAGGCAGCTGAGCAGGCATGAATCCTGCGGCCCAGCTGGCGATTATCAGGCAGCTGAGCAGGCATGAATCCTGCGGCCCAGCTGTCGATTATCAGGCAGCTAAGCAGGCATGAATCCTGTGGCCCAGCTGGCGATTATCAGGCAGCTGAGTAGGCATGAATCGTGCGGCCCAGCTGGCGATTATCAAGCAGGTGAGCAGGCGCTGATCCCGCAGCTCAGCAGGCACTGATCACGTGCCTGTCATGCAGTGATCAGGTGACTGAGAGGCGCTGATCATGTGACTGCTCATGTGCTGATCAGGTAGGTCTCCTGCACGGATCATGTGCCTCAGCAGGCAAGAATCAAGCAGCTGAGCAGGCATGAATCCTGCGGCCCAGCTGGCGATTATCAGGCAGGTGAGCAGGCACTGATCCCGCACCTCAGCAGGCACTGATCACGTGGCTGTCATGCAGTGATCAGGTGACTGAGAGGCGCTGATCATGTGACTGCTCATGTGCTGATCAGGTAGGTCTCCTGCACGGATCATGTGCCTCAGCAGGCAAGAATCAAGCAGCTGAGCAGGCATGAATCCTGCGGCCCAGCTGGCGATTATCAGGCAGCTGAGCAGGCATGAATCCTGCGGCCCAGCTGGCGATTATCAGGCAGCTGAGCAGGCATGAATCCTGCGGCCCAGCTGGCGATTATCAGGCAGCTGAGCAGGCATGAATCCTGCGGCCCAGCTGGCGATTATCAGGCAGCTGAGCAGGCGCTGATCCTGCACCTCAGCAGGCACTGATCACGTGGCTGTCATGCAGTGATCAGGTGACTGAGAGGCGCTGATCATGTGACTGCTCATGTGCTGATCAGGTAGCTCTCCTGCACGGATCATGTGCCTCAGCAGGCAAGAATCAAGCAGCTGAGCAGGCATGAATCCTGCGGCCCAGCTGGCGATTATCAGGCAGCTGAGCAGGCATGAATCCTGCGGCCCAGCTGGCGATTATCAGGCAGCTGAGCAGGCATGAATCCTGCGGCCCAGCTGGCGATTATCAGGCAGCTGAGCAGGCATGAATCCTGCGGCCCAGCTGGCGATTATCAGGCAGCTGAGCAGGCATGAATCCTGCGGCCCAGCTGGCGATTATCAGGCAGCTGAGCAGGCATGAATCCTGCGGCCCAGCTGGCGATTATCAAGCAGGTGAGCAGGCGCTGATCCCGCACCTCAGCAGGCACTGATCACGTGGCTGTCATGCAGTGATCAGGTGACTGAGAGGCGCTGATCATGTGACTGCTCATGTGCTGATCAGGTAGCTCTCCTGCACGGATCATGTGCCTCAGCAGGCAAGAATCAAGCAGCTGAGCAGGCATGAATCCTGCGGCCCAGCTGGCGATTATCAGGCAGCTGAGCAGGCATGAATCCTGCGGCCCAGCTGGCGATTATCAGGCAGCTGAGCAGGCATGAATCCTGCGGCCCAGCTGGCGATTATCAGGCAGCTGAGCAGGCATGAATCCTGCGGCCCAGCTGGCGATTATCAGGCAGCTGAGCAGGCATGAATCCTGCGGCCCAGCTGGCGATTATCAGGCAGCTGAGCAGGCATGAATCCTGCGGCCCAGCTGGCGATTATCAGGCAGCTGAGCAGGCATGAATCCTGCGGCCCAGCTGGCGATTATCAGGCAGCTGAGCAGGCATGAATCCTGCGGCCCAGCTGGCGATTATCAGGCAGGTGAGCAGGCGCTGATCCCGCACCTCAGCAGGCACTGATCACGTGGCTGTCATGCAGTGATCAGGTGACTGAGAGGCGCTGATCATGTGACTGCTCATGTGCTGATCAGGTAGCTCTCCTGCACGGATCATGTGCCTCAGCAGGCAAGAATCAAGCAGCTGAGCAGGCATGAATCCTGCGGCCCAGCTGGCGATTATCAGGCAGCTGAGCAGGCATGAATCCTGCGGCCCAGCTGGCGATTATCAGGCAGCTGAGCAGGCATGAATCCTGCGGCCCAGCTGGCGATTATCAGGCAGCTGAGCAGGCATGAATCCTGCGGCCCAGCTGGCGATTATCAGGCAGCTGAGCAGGCATGAATCCTGCGGCCCAGCTGGCGATTATCAGGCAGCTGAGCAGGCATGAATCCTGCGGCCCAGCTGGCGATTATCAGGCAGCTGAGCAGGCATGAATCCTGCGGCCCAGCTGGCGATTATCAGGCAGCTGAGCAGGCATGAATCCTGCGGCCCAGCTGGCGATTATCAGGCAGCTGAGCAGGCATGAATCCTGCGGCCCAGCTGGCGATTATCAGGCAGCTGAGCAGGCATGAATCCTGCGGCCCAGCTGGCGATTATCAGGCAGGTGAGCAGGCGCTGATCCCGCACCACAGCAGGCACTGATCACGTGGCTGTCATGCAGTGATCAGGTGACTGAGAGGCGCTGATAATGTGACTGCTCATGTGCTGATCAGGTAGCTCTCCTGCACGGATCATGTGCCTCAGCAGGCAAGAATCAAGCAGCTGAGCAGGCATGAATCCTGCGGCCCAGCTGGCGATTATCAGGCAGCTGAGCAGGCATGAATCCTGCGGCCCAGCTGGCGATTATCAGGCAGCTGAGCAGGCATGAATCCTGCGGCCCAGCTGGCGATTATCAGGCAGCTGAGCAGGCATGAATCCTGCGGCCCAGCTGGCGATTATCAGGCAGCTGAGCAGGCATGAATCCTGCGGCCCAGCTGGCGATTATCAGGCAGCTGAGCAGGCATGAATCCTGCGGCCCAGCTGGCGATTATCAAGCAGGTGAGCAGGCGCTGATCCCGCACCTCAGCAGGCACTGATCACGTGGCTGTCATGCAGTGATCAGGTGACTTAGAGGCGCTGATCATGTGACTGCTCATGTGCTGATCAGGTAGCTCTCCTGCACGGATCATGTGCCTCAGCAGGCAAGAATCAAGCAGCTGAGCAGGCATGAATCCTGCGGCCCAGCTGGCGATTATCAGGCAGCTGAGCAGGCATGAATCCTGCGGCCCAGCTGGCGATTATCAGGCAGCTGAGCAGGCATGAATCCTGCGGCCCAGCTGGCGATTATCAGGCAGCTGAGCAGGCATGAATCCTGCGGCCCAGCTGGCGATTATCAAGCAGGTGAGCAGGCGCTGATCCCGCACCTCAGCAGGCACTGATCACGTGGCTGTCATGCAGTGATCAGGTGACTGAGAGGGCTGATCATGTGACTGCTCATGTGCTGATCAGGTAGCTCTCCTGCACGGATCATGTGCCTCAGCAGGCAAGAATCAAGCAGCTGAGCAGGCATGAATCCTGCGGCCCAGCTGGCGATTATCAGGCAGCTGAGCAGGCATGAATCCTGCGGCCCAGCTGGCGATTATCAGGCAGCTGAGCAGGCATGAATCCTGCGGCCCAGCTGGCGATTATCAGGCAGCTGAGCAGGCATGAATCCTGCGGCCCAGCTGGCGATTATCAGGCAGCTGAGCAGGCATGAATCCTGCGGCCCAGCTGGCGATTATCAGGCAGCTGAGCAGGCATGAATCCTGCGGCCCAGCTGGCGATTATCAGGCAGCTGAGCAGGCATGAATCCTGCGGCCCAGCTGGCGATTATCAGGCAGCTGAGCAGGCATGAATCCTGCGGCCCAGCTGGCGATTATCAAGCAGGTGAGCAGGCGCTGATCCCGCACCTCAGCAGGCACTGATCACGTGGCTGTCATGCAGTGATCAGGTGACTGAGAGGCGCTGATCATGTGACTGCTCATGTGCTGATCAGGTAGCTCTCCTGCACGGATCATGTGCCTCAGCAGGCAAGAATCAAGCAGCTGAGCAGGCATGAATCCTGCGGCCCAGCTGGCGATTATCAGGCAGCTGAGCAGGCATGAATCCTGCGGCCCAGCTGGCGATTATCAGGCAGCTGAGCAGGCATGAATCCTGCGGCCCAGCTGGCGATTATCAGGCAGCTGAGCAGGCATGAATCCTGCGGCCCAGCTGGCGATTATCAGGCAGCTGAGCAGGCATGAATCCTGCGGCCCAGCTGGCGATTATCAGGCAGCTGAGCAGGCATGAATCCTGCGGCCCAGCTGGCGATTATCAGGCAGCTGAGCAGGCATGAATCCTGCGGCCCAGCTGGCGATTATCAGGCAGCTGAGCAGGCATGAATCCTGCGGCCCAGCTGGCGATTATCAGGCAGCTGAGCAGGCATGAATCCTGCGGCCCAGCTGGCGATTATCAGGCAGCTGAGCAGGCATGAATCCTGCGGCCCAGCTGGCGATTATCAGGCAGCTGAGCAGGCATGAATCCTGCGGCCCAGCTGGCGATTATCAAGCAGGTGAGCAGGCGCTGATCCCGCACCTCAGCAGGCACTGATCACGTGGCTGTCATGCAGTGATCAGGTGACTGAGAGGCGCTGATCATGTGACTGCTCATGTGCTGATCAGGTAGCTCTCCTGCACGGATCATGTGCCTCAGCAGGCAAGAATCAAGCAGCTGAGCAGGCATGAATCCTGCGGCCCAGCTGGCGATTATCAGGCAGCTGAGCAGGCATGAATCCTGCGGCCCAGCTGGCGATTATCAGGCAGCTGAGCAGGCATGAATCCTGCGGCCCAGCTGGCGATTATCAGGCAGCTGAGCAGGCATGAATCCTGCGGCCCAGCTGGCGATTATCAGGCAGCTGAGCAGGCATGAATCCTGCGGCCCAGCTGGCGATTATCAGGCAGCTGAGCAGGCATGAATCCTGCGGCCCAGCTGGCGATTATCAGGCAGCTGAGCAGGCATGAATCCTGCGGCCCAGCTGGCGATTATCAGGCAGCTGAGCAGGCATGAATCCTGCGGCCCAGCTGGCGATTATCAGGCAGCTGAGCATCATGAATCCTGCGGCCCAGCTGGCGATTATCAAGCAGGTGAGCAGGCGCTGATCCCGCACCTCAGCAGGCACTGATCACGTGGCTGTCATGCAGTGATCAGGTGACTGAGAGGCGCTGATCATGTGACTGCTCATGTGCTGATCAGGTAGCTCTCCTGCACGGATCATGTGCCTCAGCAGGCAAGAATCAAGCAGCTGAGCAGGCATGAATCCTGCGGCCCAGCTGGCGATTATCAGGCAGCTGAGCAGGCATGAATCCTGCGGCCCAGCTGGCGATTATCAGGCAGCTGAGCAGGCATGAATCCTGCGGCCCAGCTGGCGATTATCAGGCAGCTGAGCAGGCATGAATCCTGCGGCCCAGCTGGCGATTATCAGGCAGCTGAGCAGGCATGAATCCTGCGGCCCAGCTGGCGATTATCAGGCAGCTGAGCAGGCATGAATCCTGCGGCCCAGCTGGCGATTATCAGGCAGCTGAGCAGGCATGAATCCTGCGGCCCAGCTGGCGATTATCAGGCAGCTGAGCAGGCATGAATCCTGCGGCCCAGCTGGCGATTATCAAGCAGGTGAGCAGGCGCTGATCCCGCACCTCAGCAGGCACTGATCACGTGGCTGTCATGCAGTGATCAGGTGACTGAGAGGCGCTGATCATGTGACTGCTCATGTGCTGATCAGGTAGCTCTCCTGCACGGATCATGTGCCTCAGCAGGCAAGAATCAAGCAGCTGAGCAGGCATGAATCCTGCGGCCCAGCTGGCGATTATCAGGCAGCTGAGCAGGCATGAATCCTGCGGCCCAGCTGGCGATTATCAGGCAGCTGAGCAGGCATGAATCCTGCGGCCCAGCTGGCGATTATCAGGCAGCTGAGCAGGCATGAATCCTGCGGCCCAGCTGGCGATTATCAGGCAGCTGAGCAGGCATGAATCCTGCGGCCCAGCTGGCGATTATCAGGCAGCTGAGCAGGCATGAATCCTGCGGCCCAGCTGGCGATTATCAGGCAGCTGAGCAGGCATGAATCCTGCGGCCCAGCTGGCGATTATCAGGCAGCTGAGCAGGCATGAATCCTGCGGCCCAGCTGGCGATTATCAGGCAGCTGAGCAGGCATGAATCCTGCGGCCCAGCTGGCGATTATCAGGCAGCTGAGCAGGCATGAATCCTGCGGCCCAGCTGGCGATTATCAAGCAGGTGAGCAGGCGCTGATCCCGCACCTCAGCAGGCACTGATCACGTGGCTGTCATGCAGTGATCAGGTGACTGAGAGGCGCTGATCATGTGACTGCTCATGTGCTGATCAGGTAGCTCTCCTGCACGGATCATGTGCCTCAGCAGGCAAGAATCAAGCAGCTGAGCAGGCATGAATCCTGCGGCCCAGCTGGCGATTATCAGGCAGCTGAGCAGGCATGAATCCTGCGGCCCAGCTGGCGATTATCAGGCAGCTGAGCAGGCATGAATCCTGCGGCCCAGCTGGCGATTATCAGGCAGCTGAGCAGGCATGAATCCTGCGGCCCAGCTGGCGATTATCAGGCAGCTGAGCAGGCATGAATCCTGCGGCCCAGCTGGCGATTATCAGGCAGCTGAGCAGGCATGAATCCTGCGGCCCAGCTGGCGATTATCAGGCAGCTGAGCAGGCGCTGATCCCGCACCTCAGCAGGCACTGATCACGTGCCTGTCATGCAGTGATCAGGTGACTGAGAGGCGCTGATCATGTGACTGCTCATGTGCTGATCAGGTAGCTCTCCTGCACGGATCATGTGCCTCAGCAGGCAAGAATCAAGCAGCTGAGCAGGCATGAATCCTGCGGCCCAGCTGGCGATTATCAGGCAGCTGAGCAGGCATGAATCCTGCGGCCCAGCTGGCGATTATCAGGCAGCTGAGCAGGCATGAATCCCGCGGCCCAGCTGGCGATTATCAGGCAGCTGAGCAGGCATGAATCCTGCGGCCCAGCTGGCGATTATCAGGCAGCTGAGCAGGCATGAATCCTGCGGCCCAGCTGGCGATTATCAAGCAGCTGAGCAGGCGCTGATCCCGCACCACAGCAGGCACTGATCACGTGGCTGTCATGCAGTGATCAGGTGACTGAGAGGCGCTGATCATGTGACTGCTCATGTGCTGATCAGGTAGCTCTCCTGCACGGATCATGTGCCTCAGCAGGCAAGAATCAAGCAGCTGAGCAGGCATGAATCCTGCGGCCCAGCTGGCGATTATCAGGCAGCTGAGCAGGCATGAATCCTGCGGCCCAGCTGGCGATTATCAGGCAGCTGAGCAGGCATGAATCCTGCGGCCCAGCTGGCGATTATCAGGCAGCTGAGCAGGCATGAATCCTGCGGCCCAGCTGGCGATTATCAAGCAGGTGAGCAGGCGCTGATCCCGCACCTCAGCAGGCACTGATCACGTGGCTGTCATGCAGTGATCAGGTGACTGAGAGGGCTGATCATGTGACTGCTCATGTGCTGATCAGGTAGCTCTCCTGCACGGATCATGTGCCTCAGCAGGCAAGAATCAAGCAGCTGAGCAGGCATGAATCCTGCGGCCCAGCTGGCGATTATCAGGCAGCTGAGCAGACATGAATCCTAGGGCCCAGCTGGCGATTATCAGGCAGCTGAGCAGGCATGAATCCTGCGGCCCAGCTGGCGATTATCAGGCAGCTGAGCAGGCATGAATCCCGCGGCCCAGCTGGCGATTATCAGGCAGCTGAGCAGGCATGAATCCTGCGGCCCAGCTGGCGATTATCAGGCAGCTGAGCAGGCATGAATCCTGCGGCCCAGCTGGCGATTATCAGGCAGCTGAGCAGGCATGAATCCTGTGGCCCAGCTGGCGATTATCAGGCAGCTGAGCATCATGAATCCTGCGGCCCAGCTGGCGATTATCAAGCAGGTGAGCAGGCGCTGATCCCGCACCTCAGCAGGCACTGATCACGTGGCTGTCATGCAGTGATCAGGTGACTGAGAGGCGCTGATCATGTGACTGCTCATGTGCTGATCAGGTAGCTCTCCTGCACGGATCATGTGCCTCAGCAGGCAAGAATCAAGCAGCTGAGCAGGCATGAATCCTGCGGCCCAGCTGGCGATTATCAGGCAGCTGAGCAGGCATGAATCCTGCGGCCCAGCTGGCGATTATCAGGCAGCTGAGCAGGCATGAATCCTGCGGCCCAGCTGGCGATTATCAGGCAGCTGAGCAGGCATGAATCCTGCGGCCCAGCTGGCGATTATCAGGCAGCTGAGCAGGCATGAATCCTGCGGCCCAGCTGGCGATTATCAGGCAGCTGAGCAGGCATGAATCCTGCGGCCCAGCTGGCGATTATCAGGCAGCTGAGCAGGCATGAATCCTGCGGCCCAGCTGGCGATTATCAGGCAGCTGAGCAGGCATGAATCCTGCGGCCCAGCTGGCGATTATCAGGCAGCTGAGCAGGCATGAATCCTGCGGCCCAGCTGGCGATTATCAGGCAGCTGAGCAGGCATGAATCCTGCGGCCCAGCTGGCGATTATCAGGCAGCTGAGCAGGCATGAATCCTGCGGCCCAGCTGGCGATTATCAAGCAGGTGAGCAGGCGCTGATCCCGCACCTCAGCAGGCACTGATCACGTGGCTGTCAT
This sequence comes from Bos javanicus, assembly GCF_032452875.1. NCBI lineage: Eukaryota > Metazoa > Chordata > Mammalia > Artiodactyla > Bovidae > Bos > Bos javanicus. The sequence continues at coordinate 314,195 of NW_026893734.1, read as the reverse complement.
GCAGTGATCAGGTGACTGAGAGGCGCTGATCATGTGACTGCTCATGTGCTGATCAGGTAGCTCTCCTGCACGGATCATGTGCCTCAGCAGGCAAGAATCAAGCAGCTGAGCAGGCATGAATCCTGCGGCCCAGCTGGCGATTATCAGGCAGCTGAGCAGGCATGAATCCTGCGGCCCAGCTGGCGATTATCAGGCAGCTGAGCAGGCATGAATCCTGCGGCCCAGCTGGCGATTATCAGGCAGCTGAGCAGGCATGAATCCTGCGGCCCAGCTGGCGATTATCAGGCAGCTGAGCAGGCATGAATCCTGCGGCCCAGCTGGCGATTATCAGGCAGCTGAGCAGGCATGAATCCTGCGGCCCAGCTGGCGATTATCAGGCAGCTGAGCAGGCATGAATCCTGCGGCCCAGCTGGCGATTATCAGGCAGCTGAGCAGGCATGAATCCTGCGGCCCAGCTGGCGATTATCAGGCAGCTGAGCAGGCATGAATCCTGCGGCCCAGCTGGCGATTATCAAGCAGGTGAGCAGGCGCTGATCCCGCACCTCAGCAGGCACTGATCACGTGGCTGTCATGCAGTGATCAGGTGACTGAGAGGCACTGATCATGTGACTGCTCATGTGCTGATCAGGTAGCTCTCCTGCACGGATCATGTGCCTCAGCAGGCAAGAATCAAGCAGCTGAGCAGGCATGAATCCTGCGGCCCAGCTGGCGATTATCAGGCAGCTGAGCAGGCATGAATCCTGCGGCCCAGCTGGCGATTATCAGGCAGCTGAGCAGGCATGAATCCTGCGGCCAGCTGGCGATTATCAGGCAGCTGAGCAGGCATGAATCCTGCGGCCCAGCTGGCGATTATCAGGCAGCTGAGCAGGCATGAATCCTGCGGCCCAGCTGGCGATTATCAGGCAGCTGAGCAGGCATGAATCCTGCGGCCCAGCTGGCGATTATCAGGCAGCTGAGCAGGCATGAATCCTGCGGCCCAGCTGGCGATTATCAGGCAGCTGAGCAGGCATGAATCCTGCGGCCCAGCTGGCGATTATCAGGCAGCTGAGCAGGCATGAATCCTGCGGCCCAGCTGGCGATTATCAGGCAGCTGAGCAGGCATGAATCCTGCGGCCCAGCTGGCGATTATCAAGCAGGTGAGCAGGCGCTGATCCCGCACCTCAGCAGGCACTGATCACGTGGCTGTCATGCAGTGATCAGGTGACTGAGAGGCGCTGATCATGTGACTGCTCATGTGCTGATCAGGTAGCTCTCCTGCACGGATCATGTGCCTCAGCAGGCAAGAATCAAGCAGCTGAGCAGGCATGAATCCTGCGGCCCAGCTGGCGATTATCAGGCAGCTGAGCAGGCATGAATCCTGCGGCCCAGCTGGCGATTATCAGGCAGCTGAGCAGGCATGAATCCTGCGGCCCAGCTGGCGATTATCAGGCAGCTGAGCAGGCATGAATCCTGCGGCCCAGCTGGCGATTATCAAGCAGGTGAGCAGGCGCTGATCCCGCACCTCAGCAGGCACTGATCACGTGGCTGTCATGCAGTGATCAGGTGACTGAGAGGGCTGATCATGTGACTGCTCATGTGCTGATCAGGTAGCTCTCCTGCACGGATCATGTGCCTCAGCAGGCAAGAATCAAGCAGCTGAGCAGGCATGAATCCTGCGGCCCAGCTGGCGATTATCAGGCAGCTGAGCAGGCATGAATCCTGCGGCCCAGCTGGCGATTATCAGGCACCTGAGCAGGCATGAATCCTGCGGCCCAGCTGGCGATTTTCAAGCAGATGAGCAGGCATGAATCCTGCGGCCCAGCTGGCGATTATCAGGCAGCTGAGTAGGCATGAATCCTGCGGCCCAGCTGGCGATTATCAAGCAGGTGAGCAGGCGCTGATCCCGCACCTCAGCAGGCACTGATCACGTGGCTGTCATGCAGTGATCAGGTGCCTGAGAGGCGCTGATCATGTGACTGCCCATGTGCTGATCAGGTAGCTCTCCTGCACGGATCATGTGCCTCAGCAGGCAAGAATCAAGCAGATGAGCAGGCATGAATCCTGCGGCCCAGCTGGCGATTATCAGGCAGCTGAGTAGGCATGAATCCTGCGGCCCAGCTGGCGATTATCAGGCAGCTGAGCAGGCATGAATCCTGTGGCCCAGTTGGCGATTATCAGGCAGCTGAGCAGGCATGAATCCTGCGGCCTAGCTGGCGATTATCAGGCAGATGAGCAGGCATGAATCCTGCGGCCCAGCTGGCGATTATCAGGCAGCTGAGCAGGCATGAATCCTGCGGCCCAGCTGGCGATTATCAGGCAGCTGAGCAGGCATGAATCCTGCGGCCCAGCTGGCGATTATCAAGCAGGTGAGCAGGCGCTGATCCCGCACCCCAGCAGGCACTGATCACGTGGCTGTCATGCAGTGATCAGGTGACTGAGAGGCGCTGATCATGGGACTGCTCATGTGCTGATCAGGTAGCTCTCCTGCACGGATCATGTGCCTCAGCAGGCAAGAATCAAGCAGCTGAGCAGGCATGCATCCTGCGGCCCAGCTGGCGATTATCAGGCAGCTGAGCAGGCATGAATCCTGCGGCCCAGCTGGCGATTATCAGGCAGCTGAGCAGGCATGAATCCTGCGGCCCAGCTGGCGATTATCAGGCAGCTGAGCAGGCATGAATCCTGCGGCCCAGCTGGCGATTATCAGGCAGCTGAGCAGGCATGAATCCTGCGGCCCAGCTGGCGATTATCAGGCAGCTGAGCAGGCATGAATCCTGCGGCCCAGCTGGCGATTATCAAGCAGTGAGCAGGCGCTGATCCCGCACCTCAGCAGGCACTGATCACGTGGCTGTCATGCAGTGATCAGGTGACTGAGAGGCGCTGATCATGTGACTGCTCATGTGCTGATCAGGTAGCTCTCCTGCACGGATCATGTGCCTCAGCAGGCAAGAATCAAGCAGCTGAGCAGGCATGAATCCTGCGGCCCAGCTGGCGATTATCAGGCAGCTTAGCAGGCATGAATCCTGCGGCCCAGCTGGCGATTATCAGGCAGCTGAGCAGGCATGAATCCTGCGGCCCAGCTGGCGATTATCAGGCAGCTGAGCAGGCATGAATCCTGCGGCCCTGCTGGTGATTATCAGGCAGGTGAGCAGGCGCTGATCCCGCACCTCAGCAGGCACTGATCACGTGGCTGTCATGCAGTGATCAGGTGACTGAGAGGGCTGATCATGTGACTGCTCATGTGCTGATCAGGTAGCTCTCCTGCACGGATCATGTGCCTCAGCAGGCAAGAATCAAGCAGCTGAGCAGGCATGCATCCTGCGGCCCAGCTGGCGATTATCAGGCAGCTGAGCAGGCATGAATCCTGCGGCCCAGCTGGCGATTATCAGGCAGCTGAGCAGGCATGAATCCTGCGGCCCAGCTGGCGATTATCAGGCAGCTGAGCAGGCATGAATCCTGCGGCCCAGCTGGCGATTATCAGGCAGCTGAGCAGGCATGAATCCTGCGGCCCAGCTGGCGATTATCAGGCAGCTGAGCAGGCATGAATCCTGCGGCCCAGCTGGAGATTATCAGGCAGCTGAGCAGGCATGAATCCTGCGGCCCAGCTGGCGATTATCAGGCAGCTGAGCAGGCATGAATCCTGCGGCCCAGCTGGCGATTATCAAGCAGGTGAGCAGGCGCTGATCCCGCACCTCAGCAGGCACTGATCACGTGGCTGTCATGCAGTGATCATGTGACTGAGAGGCGCTGATCATGTGACTGCTCATGTGCTGATCAGGTAGCTCTCCTGCACGGATCATGTGCCTCAGCAGACAAGAATCAAGCAGCTGAGCAGGCATGAATCCTGCGGCCCAGCTGGCGATTATCAGGCAGCTGAGCAGGCATGAATCCTGCGGCCCAGCTGGCGATTATCAGGCAGCTGAGAAGGCATGAATCCTGCGGCCCAGCTGGCGATTATCAGGAAGCTGAGCAGACATGAATCCTACGGCCCAGCTGGCGATTATCAGGCAGCTGAGCAGGCATGAATCCTGCGGCCCAGCTGGCGATTATCAGGCAGCTGAGCAGGCATGAATCCTGCGGCCAGCTGGCGATTATCAGGCAGCTGAGCAGGCATGAATCCTGCGGCCCAGCTGGCGATTATCAGGCAGCTGAGCAGGCATGAATCCTGCGGCCCAGCTGGCGATTATCAGGCAGCTGAGCAGGCATGAATCCTGCGGCCCAGCTGGCGATTATCAGGCAGCTGAGAAGGCATGAATCCTGCGGCTCAGCTGGCGAATATCAGGCAGCAGAGCAGGCATGAATCCTGCGGCCCAGCTGGCGATTATCAAGCAGGTGAGCAGGCGCTGATCCCGCACCTCAGCAGGCACTGATCACGTGGCTGTCATGCAGTGATCAGGTGACTGAGAGGCGCTGGTCATGTGACTGCTCATGTGCTGATCAGGTAGCTCTCCTGCACGGATTATGTGCCTCAGCAGGCAAGAATCAAGCAGCTGAGCAGGCATGCATCCTGCAGCCCAGCTGTCGATTATCAGGCAGCTGAGGAGTCATGAATCCTGCGGCCCAGCTGGCGATTATCAGGCAGATGAGCAGGCATGAATCCTGCGGCCCCGCTGTCGATTATCAGGCAGCTGAGCAGGCATGAATCCTGCGGCCCAGCTGGCGATTATCAGGCAGCTGAGCAGGCATGAATCCTGCGGCCCAGCTGGCGATTATCAGGCAGCTGAGCAGGCATGAATCCTGCGGCCCAGCTGGCGATTATCAGGCAGCTGAGCAGGCATGAATCCTGCGGCCCAGCTGGCGATTATCAGGCAGCTGAGCAGGCATGAATCCTGCGGCCCAGCTGGCGATTATCAGGCAGCTGAGCAGGCATGAATCCTGCGGCCCAGCTGGCGATTATCAAGCAGGTGAGCAGGCGCTGATCCCGCACCTCAGCAGGCACTGATCACGTGGCTGTCATGCAGTGATCAGGTGACTGAGAGGCGCTGATCATGTGACTGCTCATGTGCTGATCAGGTAGCTCTCCTGCACGGATCATGTGCCTCAGCAGGCAAGAATCAAGCAGCTGAGCAGGCATGAATCCTGCGGCCCAGCTGGCGATTATCAGGCAGCTGAGCAGGCATGAATCCTGCGGCCCAGCTGGCGATTATCAGGCAGCTGAGCAGGCATGAATCCTGCGGCCCAGCTGGCGATTATCAGGCAGCTGAGCAGGCATGAATCCTGCGGCCCAGCTGGCGATTATCAGGCAGCTGAGCAGGCATGAATCCTGCGGCCCAGCTGGCGATTATCAGGCAGCTGAGCAGGCATGAATCCTGCGGCCCAGCTGGCGATTATCAGGCAGCTGAGCAGGCATGAATCCTGCGGCCCAGCTGGCGATTATCAGGCAGCTGAGCAGGCATGAATCCTGCGGCCCAGCTGGCGATTATCAGGCAGCTGAGCAGGCATGAATCCTGCGGCCCAGCTGGCGATTATCAGGCAGCTGAGCAGGCATGAATCCTGCGGCCCAGCTGGCGATTATCAAGCAGGTGAGCAGGCGCTGATCCCGCACCTCAGCAGGCACTGATCACGTGGCTGTCATGCAGTGATCAGGTGACTGAGAGGCGCTGATCATGTGACTGCTCATGTGCTGATCAGGTAGCTCTCCTGCACGGATCATGTGCCTCAGCAGGCAAGAATCAAGCAGCTGAGCAGGCATGAATCCTGCGGCCCAGCTGGCGATTATCAGGCAGCTGAGCAGGCATGAATCCTGCGGCCCAGCTGGCGATTATCAGGCAGCTGAGCAGGCATGAATCCTGCGGCCCAGCTGGCGATTATCAGGCAGCTGAGCAGGCATGAATCCTGCGGCCCAGCTGGCGATTATCAAGCAGGTGAGCAGGCGCTGATCCCGCACCTCAGCAGGCACTGATCACGTGGCTGTCATGCAGTGATCAGGTGACTGAGAGGGCTGATCATGTGACTGCTCATGTGCTGATCAGGTAGCTCTCCTGCACGGATCATGTGCCTCAGCAGGCAAGAATCAAGCAGCTGAGCAGGCATGAATCCTGCGGCCCAGCTGGCGATTATCAGGCAGCTGAGCAGGCATGAATCCTGCGGCCCAGCTGGCGATTATCAGGCAGCTGAGCAGGCATGAATCCTGCGGCCCAGCTGGCGATTATCAGGCAGCTGAGCAGGCATGAATCCTGCGGCCCAGCTGGCGATTATCAGGCAGCTGAGCAGGCATGAATCCTGCGGCCCAGCTGGCGATTATCAGGCAGCTGAGCAGGCGCTGATCCCGCACCTCAGCAGGCACTGATCACGTGGCTGTCATGCAGTGATCAGGTGACTGAGAGGCGCTGATCATGTGACTGCCCATGTGCTGATCAGGTAGCTCTCCTGCACGGATCATGTGCCTCAGCAGGCAAGAATCAAGCAGATGAGCAGGCATGAATCCTGCGGCCCAGCTGGCGATTATCAGGCAGGTGAGCAGGCGCTGATCCCGTACCTCAGCAGGCACTGATCACGTGGCTGTCATGCAGTGATCAGGTGACTGAGAGGCGCTGATCATGTGACTGCTCATGTGCTGATCAGGTAGCTCTCCTGCACGGATCATGTGCCTCAGCAGGCAAGAATCAAGCAGCTGAGCAGGCATGAATCCTGCGGCCCAGCTGGCGATTATCAGGCAGCTGAGCAGGCATGAATCCTGCGGCCCAGCTGGCGATTATCAGGCAGCTGAGCAGGCATGAATCCTGCGGCCCAGCTGGCGATTATCAGGCAGCTGAGCAGGCATGAATCCTGCGGCCCAGCTGGCGATTATCAGGCAGCTGAGCAGGCATGAATCCTGCGGCCCAGCTGGCGCTTATCAGGCAGCTGAGCAGGCATGAATCCTGCGGCCCAGCTGGCGATTATCAGGCAGCTGAGGAGGCATGAATCCTGCGGCCCAGCTGGCGATTATCAAGCAGTGAGCAGGCGCTGATCCCGCACCTCAGCAGGCACTGATCACGTGGCTGTCATGCAGTGATCAGGTGACTGAGAGGCGCTGATCATGTGACTGCTCATGTGCTGATCAGGTAGCTCTCCTGCACGGATCATGTGCCTCAGCAGGCAAGAATCAAGCAGTTAAGCAGGCATGAATCCTGCGGCCCACCTGGCGATTATCAGGCAGCTGAGCAGGCATGAATCCTGCGGCCCAGCTGGCGATTATCAGGCAGCTGAGCAGGCATGAATCCTGCGGCCCAGCTGGCGATTATCAGGCAGCTGAGCAGGCATGAATCCTGCGGCCCAGCTGGCGATTATCAGGCAGCTGAGCAGGCATGTATCCTGCGGCCCAGCTGGCTATTATCAGGCAGCTGAGCAGGCATGAATCCTGCGGCCCAGCTGGCGATTATCAAGCAGGTGAGCAGGCGCTGATCCCATACCTCAGCAGGCACTGATCACGTGGCTGTCATGCAGTGATAAGGTGACTGAGAGGCGCTGATCATGTGACTGCTCATGTGCTGATCTGGTAGCTCTCCTGAACGGATCATGTGCCTCAGCAGGCAAGAATCAAGCAGAAGAGCAGGCATGAATCCTGCGGCCCAGCTGGCGATTATCAGGCAGCTGAGCAGGCATGAATCCTGCGGCCCAGCTGGCGATTATCAGGCAGCTGAGCAGGCATGAATCCTGCGGCCCAGCTGGCGATTATCAGGCAGCTGAGCAGGCATGAATCCTGCGGCCCAGCTGGCGATTATCAGGCAGCTGAGCAGGCATGAATCCTGCGGCCCAGCTGGCGATTATCAGGCAGCTGAGCAGGCATGAATCCTGCGGCCCAGCTGGCGATTATCAGGCAGCTGAGCAGGCATGAATCCTGCGGCCCAGCTGGCGATTATCAGGCAGCTGAGCAGGCATGAATCCTGCGGCCCAGCTGGCGATTATCAGGCAGCTGAGCAGGCATGAATCCTGCGGCCCAGCTGGCGATTATCAAGCAGGTGAGCAGGCGCTGATCCCGCACCTCAGCAGGCACTGATCACGTGTCTGTCATGCAGTGATCAGGTGACTGAGAGGCGCTGATCATGTGACTGCTCATGTGCTGATCAGGTAGCTCTCCTGCACGGATCATGTGCCTCAGCAGGCAAGAATCAAGCAGCTGAGCAGGCATGAATCCTGCGGCCCAGCTGGCGATTATCAGGCAGCTGAGCAGGCATGAATCCTGCGGCCCAGCTGGCGATTATCAGGCAGCTGAGCAGGCATGAATCCTGCGGCCCAGCTGGCGATTATCAGGCAGCTGAGCAGGCATGAATCCTGCGGCCCAGCTGGCGATTATCAGGCAGCTGAGCAGGCATGAATCCTGCGGCCACATGGGGATTATCAGGCAGCTGAGCAGGCATGAATCCTGCGGCCCAGCTGGCGATTATCAGGCAGCTGAGCAGGCATGAATCCTGCGGCCCAGCTGGCGATTATCAGGCAGCTGAGCAGGCATGAATCCTGCGGCCCAGCTGGCGATTATCAAGCAGGTGAGCAGGCGCTGATCCCGCACCTCAGCAGGCACTGATCACGTGCCTGTCATGCAGTGATCAGGTGACTGAGAGGCGCTGATCATGTGACTGATCATGTGCTGATCAGGTAGCTCTCCTGCACGGATCATGTGCCTCAGCAGGCAAGAATCAAGCAGCTGAGCAGGCATGAATCCTGCGGCCCAGCTGGCGATTATCAGGCAGCTGAGCAGGCATGATCCCGCACCTCAGCAGGCACTGATCACGTGGCTGTCATGCAGTGATCAGGTGACTGAGAGGCGCTGATCATGTGACTGCTCATGTGCTGATCAGATAGCTCTCCTGCACGGATCATGTGCCTCAGCAGGCAAGAATCAAGCAGCTGAGCAGGCATGAATCCTGCGGCCCAGCTGGCGATTATCAGGCAGCTGAGCAGGCATGAATCCTGCGGCCCAGCTGGCGATTATCAGGCAGCTGAGCAGGCATGAATCCTGCGGCCCAGCTGGCGATTATCAGGCAGCTGAGCAGGCATGAATCCTGCGGCCCAGCTGGCGATTATCAGGCAGCTGAGCAGGCATGAATCCTGCGGCCCAGCTGGCGATTATCAGGCAGCTGAGCAGGCATGAATCCTGCGGCCCAGCTGGCGATTATCAGGCAGCTGAGCAGGCATGAATCCTGCGGCCCAGCTGGCGATTATCAGGCAGGTGAGCAGGCGCTGATCCCGCACCTCAGCAGGCACTGATCACGTGGCTGTCATGCAGTGATCAGGTGACTGAGAGGCGCTGATCATGTGACTGCTCATGTGCTGATCAGGTAGCTCTCCTGCACGGATCATGTGCCTCAGCAGGCAAGAATCAAGCAGCTGAGCAGGCATGAATCCTGCGGCCCAGCTGGCGATTATCAGGCAGCTGAGCAGGCATGAATCCTGCGGCCCAGCTGGCGATTATCAGGCAGCTGAGCAGGCATGAATCCTGCGGCCCAGCTGGCGATTATCAGGCAGGTGAGCAGGCGCTGATCCCGCACCTCAGCAGGCACTGATCACGTGGCTGTCATGCAGTGATCAGGTGACTGAGAGGCGCTGATCATGTGACTGCTCATGTGCTGATCAGGTAGCTCTCCTGCACGGATCATGTGCCTCAGCAGGCAAGAATCAAGCAGCTGAGCAGGCATGAATCCTGCGGCCCAGCTGGCGATTATCAGGCAGCTGAGCAGGCATGAATCCTGCGGCCCAGCTGGCGATTATCAGGCAGCTGAGCAGGCATGAATCCTGCGGCCCAGCTGGCGATTATCAGGCAGCTGAGCAGGCATGAATCCTGCGGCCCAGCTGGCGATTATCAGGCAGCTGAGCAGGCATGAATCCTGCGGCCCAGCTGGCGATTATCAGGCAGCTGAGCAGGCATGAATCCTGCGGCCCAGCTGGCGATTATCAGGCAGCTGAGCAGGCATGAATCCTGCGGCCAGCTGGCGATTATCAGGCAGCTGAGCAGGCATGAATCCTGCGGCCCAGCTGGCGATTATCAGGCAGCTGAGCAGGCATGAATCCTGCGGCCCAGCTGGCGATTATCAGGCAGCTGAGCAGGCATGAATCCTGCGGCCCAGCTGGCAATTATCAGGCAGGTGAGCAGGCGCTGATCCCGTACCTCAGCAGGCACTGATCACGTGCCTGTCATGCAGTGATCAGGAGACTGAGAGGCGCCGATCATGTGACTGCTCATGTGCTGATCAGGTAGCTCTCCTGCACGGATCATGTGCCTCAGCAGGCAAGAATCAAGCAGCTGAGCAGGCATGAATCCTGCGGCCCAGCTGGCGATTATCAGGCAGCTGAGCAGGCATGATCCCGCACCTCAGCAGGCACTGATCACCTGGCTGTCATGCAGTGATCAGGTGACTGAGAGGCGCTGATCATGTGACTGCTCATGTGCTGATCAGGTAGCTCTCCTGCACGGATCATGGGCCTCAGCAGGCAAGAATCTAGCAGCTGAGCAGGCATGAATCCTGCGGCCCAGCTGGCGATTATCAGGCAGCTGAGCAGGCATGAATCCTGCGGCCCAGCTGGCGATTATCAGGCAGCTGAGCAGGCATGAATCCTGCGGCCCAGCTGGCGATTATCAGGCAGCTGAGCAGGCATGAATCCTGCGGCCCAGCTGGCGATTATCAAGCAGCTGAGCAGGCGCTGATCCCGCACCTCAGCAGGCACTGATCACGTGGCTGTCATGCAGTGATCAGGTGACTGAGAGGCGCTGATCATGTGACTGCTCATGTGCTGATCAGGTAGCTCTCCTGCACGGATCATGTGCCTCAGCAGGCAAGAATCAAGCAGCTGAGCAGGCATGAATCCTGCGGCCCAGCTGGCGATTATCAGGCAGGTGAGCAGGCATGAATCCTGCGGCCCAGCTGGCGATTATCAGGCAGCTGAGCAGGCATGAATCCTGCGGCCCAGCTGGCGATTATCAAGCAAGTGAGCAGGCATGAATCCTGCGGCCCAGCTGGCGATTATCAGGCAGATAAGCAGGCATGAATCCTGCGGCCCAGCTAGCGATTATCAGGCAGCTGAGCAGGCATGAATCCTGCGGCCCAGCTGGCGATTATCAAGCAGGTGAGCAGGCGCTGATCCCGCACCTCAGCAGGCACTGATCACGTGGCTGTCATGCAGTAATCAGGTGACTGAGAGGCGCTGATCATGTGACTGCTCATGTGCTGATCAGGTAGCTCTCCTGCACGGATCATGTGCCTCAGCAGGCAAGAATCAAGCAGCTGAGCAGGCATGAATCCTGCGGCCCAGCTGGCGATTATCAGGCAGCTGAGCAGGCATGAATCCTGCGGCCCAGCTGGCGATTATCAGGCAGCTGAGCAGGCATGAATCCTGCGGCCCAGCTGGCGATTATCAGGCAGCTGAGCAGGCATGAATCCTGCGGCCCAGCTGGCGATTATCAGGCAGCTGAGCAGGCATGAATCCTGCGGCCCAGCTGGCGATTATCAGGCAGCTGAGCAGGCATGAATCCTGCGGCCCAGCTGGCGATTATCAGGCAGCTGAGCAGGCATGAATCCTGCGGCCCAGCTGGCGATTATCAGGCAGCTGAGCAGGCATGAATCCTGCGGCCCAGCTGGCGATTATCAGGCAGCTGAGCAGGCATGAATCCTGCGGCCCAGCTGGCGATTATCAGGCAGCTGAGCAGGCATGAATCCTGCGGCCCAGCTGGCGATTATCAGGCAGCTGAGCAGGCAGGAATCCTGCGGCCCAGCTGGCGATTATCAAGCAGCTGAGCAGGCGCTGATCCCGTACCTCAGCAGGCACTGATCACGTGGCTCTCATGCAGTGATCAGGTGACTGAGAGGCGCTGATCATGTGACTGCTCATGTGCTGATCAGGTAGCTCTCCTGCACGGATCATGTGCCTCAGCAGGCAAGAATCAAGCAGCTGAGCAGGCATGAATCCTGCGGCCCAGCTGGCGATTATCAGGCAGCTGAGCAGGCATGAATCCTGCGGCCCAGCTGGCGATTATCAGGCAGCTGAGCAGGCATGAATCCTGCGGCCCAGCTGGCGATTATCAGGCAGCTGAGCAGGCATGAATCCTGCGGCCCAGCTGGCGATTATCAAGCAGGTGAGCAGGCGCTGATCCCGCACCTCAGCAGGCACTGATCACGTGGCTGTCATGCAGTGATCAGGTGACTGAGAGGGCTGATCATGTGACTGCTCATGTGCTGATCAGGTAGCTCTCCTGCACGGATCATGTGCCTCAGCAGGCAAGAATCAAGCAGCTGAGCAGGCATGAATCCTGCGGCCCAGCTGGCGATTATCAGGCAGCTGAGCAGGCATGAATCCTGCGGCCCAGCTGGCGATTATCAGGCAGCTGAGCAGGCATGAATCCTGCGGCCCAGCTGGCGATTATCAGGCAGCTGAGCAGGCATGAATCCTGCGGCCCAGCTGGCGATTATCAGGCAGCTGAGCAGGCATGAATCCTGCGGCCCAGCTGGCGATTATCAGGCAGCTGAGCAGGCATGAATCCTGCGGCCCAGCTGGCGATTATCAGGCAGCTGAGCAGGCATGAATCCTGCGGCCCAGCTGGTGATTATCAGGCAGCTGAGCAGGCATGAATCCTGCGGCCCAGCTGGCGATTACCAAGCAGGTGAGCAGGCGCTGATCCCCACCTCAGCAGGCACTGATCACGTGGCTGTCATGCAGTGATCAGGTGACTGAGAGGCGCTGATCATGTGACTGCTCATGTGCTGATCAGGTAGGTTTCCTGCACGGATCATGTGCCTCAGCAGGCAAGAATCAAGCAGCTGAGCAGGCATGAATCCTGCGGCCCAGCTGGCGATTATCAGGCAGCTGAGCAGGCATGAATCCTGCGGCCCAGCTGGCGATTATCAGGCAGCTGAGCAGGCATGAATCCTGCGGCTGAGCTGGCGATTATCAGGCAGCTGAGCAGGCATGAATCCTGCGGCCCAGCTGGCGATTATCAGGCAGCTGAGCAGGCATGAATCCTGCGGCCCAGCTGGCGATTATCAGGCAGCTGAGCAGGCATGAATCCTGCGGCTGAGCTGGCGATTATCAGGAAGCTGAGCAGCCATGAATCCTGCGGCCCAGCTGGCGATTATCAGGCAGCTGAGCAGGCATGAGTCCTGCGGCCCAGCTGGCGATTATCAAGCAGGTGAGCAGGCGCTGATCCCGCACCTCAGCAGGCACTGATCACGTGGCTGTCATGCAGTGATCAGGTGACTGAGAGGCGCTGATCATGTGACTGCTCATGTGCTGATCAGGTAGCTCTCCTGCACGGATCATGTGCCTCAGCAGGCAAGTATCACGCAGCTGAGCAGGCATGAATCCTGCGGCCCAGCTGGCGATTATCAGGCAGCTGAGCAGGCATGAATCCTGCGGCCCAGCTGGCGATTATCAGGCAGCTGAGCAGGCATGAATCCTGCGGCCAGCTGGCGATTATCAGCCAGATGAGCAGGCATGAATCCTGCGGCCCAGCTGGCGATTATCAGGCAGAAGAGCAGGCATGAATCCTGCGGCCCAACTGGCGATTATCAGGCAGCTGAGCAGGCATGAATCCTGCGGCCCAGCTGGCGATTATGAGGCAGCTGAGCAGGCATGAATCCTGCGGCCCAGCTGGCGATTATCAGGCAGCTGAGCAGGCATGAATCCTGCGGCCCAGCTGGCGATTATCAGGCAGCTGAGCAGGCATGAATCCTGCGGCCCAGCTGGCGATTATCAGGCAGATGAGCAGGCATGAATCCTGCGGCCCAGCTGGCGATTATCAAGCAGGTGAGCAGGTGCTGATCCCGAACCTCAGCAGGCACTGATCACGTGGCTCTCATGCAGTGATCAGGTGACTGAGAGGCGCTGATCATGTGACTGCTCATGTGCTGATCAGGTAGCTCCCCTGCACGGAACATGTGCCTCAGCAGGCAAGAATCAAGCAGCTGAGCAGGCATGAATCCTGCGGCCCAGCTGGCGATTATCAGGCAGCTGAGCAGGCATGAATCCTGCGGCCCAGCTGGCTATTATCAGGCAGATGAGCCGGCAGGAATCCTGCGGCCCAGCTGGCGATTATCAGGCAGCTGAGCAGGCATGAATCCTGCGGCCCTGCTGGCGATTATCAAGCAGGTGAGCAGGCGCTGATCCCGTACCTCAGCAGGCACTGATCACGTGGCTGTCATGCAGTGATCAGGTGACTTAGATGGGCTGATCATGTGACTGCTCATGTGCTGATCAGGTAGCTCTCCTGCACGGATCATGTACCTCAGCAGGCAAGAATCAAGCAGCTGAGC